>NC_142935.1:23405763-23413263 GCF_046866305.1 Octopus bimaculoides
GAACCTAGAATGTATGTTACTGAACGAAATACCAAAGGCATTTTGTTCGCTGGACTAATGGTTCTTCCGAGCTCCAGGTTTTAGAAGTCTAACATAGTTAGAAGGTCACGATTTTCTTTTGTATATTGATGTCTTACTTGATCAATACCTAACTAGAATTTTATTTTAACCATCACCAAAGGAAGAAAGACAATGTTGATCAGCGAGATTTAATCTCAGAAAGCAAAACGAGCATTCCTCATTGTATTCCGTCGGAAAGAGATCAGTGTCTCTTATAACGTACCTCTGCCGTATTCTCTTCCCCTGAAACCAAACGATATTCAATATCTCCCTCTTATTGTTCATGCTAGCAAATCTGCTTGTACCTCAACCAATTACTATTTCTTCGTATGCATCTAAATGTTCCCGAATCTCATGATTTCTACGTCGAATTGAGTCTCCTTCTGGATCTTGCATCTGCTTTAACTTAGGATTGCGTATTTTTCCCTTGTGTTTCACCTCTCTTTCAACTGCAGCCATTAACAGCTAGTCAGCCTTCTTTTGTCTCCAATACTTGAGGTACTCCTTAGATTACAAGTAACCGATTCCTGAAGAAGATGCAATATCTTCCGTCTGCCCTTGAAACTCTGGTAAGTAAAGTTTTGGAAAGCATGTCTTTTTAACCTGAGTTTTGTAGTTGGTACTGTCCTTCATCTCGTCAATCATTCTCTTTCCATTCCTCTTCTACTTCATTAGCATTATTGGAAAAAAAAGCCTTCAAATAGCTGCTACTCCCGCATGTATAGCAGCTAGGTTTTCTGCCTTGTACCAACAGGTAGAATGCTTCCGCACCTACAACAAGGTGACTACATGAAAAGTATTTGTTCGTCTAGGGGTTCAGACAAACAGATAATATATTACGATAATATATTATTCTTTCTCAACTTCGTGCTCACGAACTGTTCGTGCTGCAATGCAAAGATGAAGAGGTGTCACAGATCAACACTAATACCAATTATGATTGGAGTCTCTGTTTATTGCATTTCTCAATACATTGCAACCCAAATTGTGGCCCCGTCATCCTTTCCCATGTCTCAACGCAATCTACAGGCAAGAAGGTTGTGGCACATGTAACATATTGCTCTTTTGTTTTCCAATAATTTCTTTGGTTCGTAATGTAAACAAAACGGCACCTGTTATTATTAATGTTTTTAGAAATATCGCTATCTTTTCATTTGTGGAAGTGTAAATTATTCTGTTAGAATGTACTCTGAGATATTACTTCGACAATACTCTGTGACATCCCTTTCAAAATTATTATCAAAAATTCTTTGTTGGTGTATCTGCTGCTTCCAAGTTTATGGTCAGGAACCCAGGAACGCTTACTATTATCCTACCATATGAAGACTTATACATAATTAACTTACAATACTTTTAAAAATAATATAATGTATAAAGTCAAATATTTTCTTTGGCTCAAGAAATAAGATATTCAGCTGTTCCGAACATTCGTGTTTACCAAATGAAATGAAAAATGAGAGCCAAAAACTCCTCATGAACTAAAACTTGATAGAATTCAAATTTTTAGACCTATAGATAATAATGTCTGTCTATATGTAACCACGTTCGACAAATATCTCGAGACACAGGAATACCTGCCTTGGTGTCCTGGCAATTTCGAACATTGATGGGCGAAATTAGCATGTGGATTTCCTGTGATGCTGTGAAGAGCAGGAGATACTCGGAAACTATTTGCTAAATATGAGCTGAATAAGCTTTTTTGTTCAAACATGTAACTGTTTTATAGGGATTTGAGTGGTGAAATCGTAGTGTGTATGTTTCCTGATCTGGAAAGAAGCAATACATTTTTAGTCAAGTCTATAGTCTCATACAGCGTCTCAGAAGAGAGATGCAAAATGATCGGTGACATTGAAAATGGAACTGGTAACCAAGGCAGTAAATAGAAAGAACCTGGTCAGAATAATGCCATCTAGTTTTTCACCTGCAGCAATACACTTCTAATGATGCTGTACTAGACTCTAGGTAGTTGAAGTATGAACGCTCCTTAACACGAAAGACATATCACAACCTCCTGTGATCATTAATTCCCGTCCTGTTGCATGCCTTAACATGATATGTACAATTCTAAGGGGAATGGTTCATTTTGTTAATGAATGAAGCTCATTTTCATCTCAATGGCATGGTGAATAAACAGAATTGTCGTCATTGGGATCTTGAAAATCCGAGAGAACTGCACGAAAGACCAGTGCACAGTCCCAAAGTGACGGTCTGGTGTGCTGTTGAAAAAGCTGCAGTTATTGGTCCTTACTTTCTTGAAGACAATGAAAATTTTGTTACTGCGAACTCTGAGCGTTACATCGAGATGATAAACAACTTCGTGCTTGAATTACGACGAAAACGTATGCCTATTCGATGCGTGCGGTTTCAGCAGGATTGAGTGACCGCCCATAGAGCAAGAGCATCAATGGACATTCTTCGCCCTCTCTTCGGTGACCGCCTTATTTCCAGGTTTGCTTACATTCCTTATCTCCCTCAGTCCCCTGATTTGTCCACGTGTAATTATTTCTTGTGAGGAAACCTCAAGGCACGTGCGTATGCGCATAAGCTCCGTACATCGGACGATTTGAAGGAAGCTATTCGCGTGGAAGTCACTCAAATCGACGGAGAAATTCTGGAGAGATTGGAGCCCAACTTCCAAGAATGCCTTCAGAAATGCATCAATGAAAACGAACACCACATGATAAAAGTTATTTTTCCAGGTTAGATTTTGACAAATGCTAATTCACTATGAACACATCGTTGTCAATAAAATTTGTTTGCAGCTAAAATTAACGATTTGGTGAATTTTTCAAAAACGTCGTCTTCTTTGCGCTGCCTTGTAATGAACACAGTATAGAGCCAGTTGGGAAGAAAGGCGCTAAAATTCTTTGTATAGAATGGCGTTGAAATTCTGTGCATAGAATTCCAAAGAATTCTCCCAGTTTTAGAGATCATCTGCAGCGGCATTGTTATATTAGCTCATTTAACCCCAACAATTTCGCCCTTCTCACCCAAATTAGTCAAACCATTATATAGTGGGGTCAATAAAGAAATTCTTCATCTAAATGACGTTTTAAAATGAGAATATTTCCGATATTGTATCGTGTAGGTCTTTTGTACACACAAATATGTACACGCATTTTCACACACAGATGAAGATTCATCAGCAACTATGCAAGAAAAACTAACAATGTATGTATGTATGTATGTAAGTATACACTTATACGTACGCAAACAAAGGCACAAAAACAACTTATACATAAACACACATACACACAGACATATAAAATGATATTTCCAAGACTAGATATATGTGTGCACGCGACTATTTATGCGTATGCTGGTTCCGTTTTAATAGTTATATTTTTTCGATAATTCTTATTATTTTAATAAAAATTGTAGTACTTTTTTCTCAGTGATTTCTACATTAAATTATCTTCTGGTTATAAATTTTAAATCTATTAAAATTAATAAGATTTTGACATTACATAGAATTAAATTAGTTAGATAGCAAGAGAGAACGTTCGGTTCTATATACGAAGAAATTGATTAACAGAAACAAATATTAATAATGATAATAATAATAATGATAATAATAAAATATGTCTTTATTTGTCTGAAAAACAACTGAGGAGGGACATATGCAACTTCTAAACAGAAAGAATTTAAATTTCTATATCGAGTCATGTGAAAAGAAGATCATGTCTTGTACCCAGATATGCACCTATACATACAGGTGGATGTCGGTATGCACATACCTGTACGTATATATGCATATACTCATTTACTGTTTGTTTTTACATGACCGAACGCAGCGTCACCAATTTGTAAGTAGTTATCGTAACTTCATGTTTTCCGACGCTACTCTATCTCTTTCTCTTTCTCTTCCTCTATCATTTCCCCCCTCTCGTTTTTCCTCTTTACTACTACGTATTTCGCATTACCCCTCTCGTTCTTCCTCTGTTACTACTACGTATCTCTTTTCCCCCCTCGTACTTCCTCTCTTTCTCTTTTCCTCTCGTTGCTCACCTATTCTTCTACTTCCTCCCTTTGTTTCTCCCTCTACCACTCTTTCTCATCCCCTTACACCGGCATGGTCACATGGTCCGGTCAATAATCCTTTTCTTCCTTGGCTATCGCCGAGCAAACACGCGAACTTACTTCGTCCCTACTTTCAAGTTCGTGCCTCACAGCATTCATACACACATAATTTTCCCCGTCTGGACGTAAAACCTTTTCTGTTTGTTTTCCTGTCTTGTTTTTTGTCCGCCACTACATTCCTCCATGGCAAGATTTAATTTGTGTATACAAATTTAATTTGCGGTCCATGGGAAGAGCCGTTTTAACGATGCATCCTACCCAGCTCTTCGAAACGGCGGTGTTAAAACGGGGTTAGCTGATGAAGAAGAATGTTCTCTCTGTGGTTTGTGCGTTTTCTCGTCGACGTTTTGTTTGCAATGTCCTGTACTCAGATATGCACCTATACATACAGGTGGATGTCGGTATGCACATACCTGTACGTATATATGCATATACTCATTTACTGTTTGATTTTACATGACCGAACGCAGCTTCACCAATTTGTAAGTAGTTATCGTAACTTCATATTTTCCGACGCTACTCTATCTCTTTCTCTTTCTCTTCCTCTATCATTTTGCCCCCTCTCGTTTTTCCTCTTTACTACTACGTTTCTCGCTTTACCCCTCTCATTCTTCCTCTGTTACTACTACGTATCTCTTTTTCCCCCTCCCCTCATACTTCCTCTCTTTCTCTTTTCCTCTCGTTGCTCACCTATTCTTCTACTTCCTCCCTTTGTTTCTCCCTCTACCACTCTCTCTCTTCCCCTTACACTGGCATGGTCACATGCTTCCGGTCAATAATCCTTTTCTTCCTTGGCTATCGCCGAACAAACACGCGAACTTACTTCGTTCCTACTTTCAAGTTCGTGCCTCACGGCGTTCATACACACATAATTTTTCCCGTCTGGCTGTAAGGCCTTTTCTGTTTGTTTTCCTGTCTTGTTTTTTGTTCGCCACTACATACCTCCATGGCAAGGTTTAATTTAATTTTCGCTCCATGGGAAGAGCCGTTTTAACGATGCGTCCTACCCAGCTCTTCGAAACGCCGGTGTTAAAACGGGGGTAGCTGATGAAGAAGAATGTTCTCTATGTGGCTTGTGTGTTTTCTCGTCTACGTTTTGTTTACAATGTCCTGTACCCAGATATGCACCTATACATACAGGTGGATGTCGGTATGCACATACCTGTACGTATATATGCATATACTCATATAATGTTTGTTTTTACATGACTGAACGCAGCGTCACCAATTTATAAGTAGTTATCGTAACTTCATGTTTTCCGACGCTACTCTATCTCTTTCTCTTCCTCTATCATTTTCACCCCTCTCGTTCTTCCTCTTTACTACTACCTATCTCGCTTTACCCCTCTCGTCCTGTACCCAGATATGCACCTACACATACAGGTGGATGTCGGTATGCACATACCTGTACGTATATATGCATATACTCATTTACTGTTTGTTTATATATATATATATATATATATATATATATATATATGTATGCATGTATGTATCTCTCTCTTTCTCTCTCTCTCTCTCTCTCTCTCTCTCCCTCTCTCTCGATATATATATAGTTCGATTTAAGAAAGCAAAACACGAAGACAGGTGAGTGAAGAACAAGCTGGTGTATTGGTTTAACGCTCGAGAACAACGGAAAGTCTTTGACGTTTCGAACCTGCGCTCTTGGACAGAAAGGGTTGAAAGGGAATGGAGAGAGAAAGAAACGTATAGGGATTAACGGTCCAAAATGATGAAACGACTGCAAGAAAGAGGCTGAGTGAAGGGAAGTTTATAACGGTGACCCGATTGAACTAGGGTGTGTATGTAAAAATGCTCTATGTGAGTGTGTATGTCTGAATGGAGGCTAGTGCGTGTGAATGCATGTCTGGGTGAGCTTAAAATTGTGCTGGCCGTGTTTGCATATGGGAGCGGGTGTGTGCATATATATATATATATATATATATATATATATATATATATATATATATATATATATATATATATATAGTGTAGTATAGTGCCACTTAAGTGTGGCTGACCCCTAGGGGTGGATGTTACTGTTGCTTTTAGCCCCAAGAGGGCATCTCCTCCAGCTGGCTTATCGACACACGACTGTGTCCTGTTTGCCAAGGGAAGTTATCCCTCTCACCATGATCTGTAGCACGAACGGATCCGGATTTCAGGGTTATTTCCCTTCGTCGGCGTTCGATAGCCACTGACCTTGGTGAGAGAGACAAAATCCTGGCAATCTTATATCTTCTTTTCCAGTGAAATTCTTCACTGATATCGAAAAGGTGAAAACAAGCAATGTTAATTCTCTAAATGAAGTATTAACAGTAACTGCACGATAAAGTGTAGTATATTGTCACTTAAGTGTGGCTGACCCCTAGGGGTGGATGTTACTGTTGCTTTTAGCCCCAGGAGGACATCTCCTCCAACTGGCTTATCGACACACGACTGTGTGCTGTTTGCCAAGGGAAGTTATCCCTCTCACCATGATCTGTAGCACGAACGGATCCGGATTTCAGGGTTATTTCCCTTCGTCGGCGTTCGATAGCCACTGACCTTGGTGAGAGAGAAAAAATCCTGGCAATCTTATATCTACTTTTCCAGTGAAATTCTTCACTGATATCGAAAAGGTGAAAACAAGCAATGTTAATTCTCTAAATGAAGTATTAACAGTAACTGCACGATAAAGTGTAGTATATTGCCACTTAAGTGTGGCTGACCCCCAGGGGTGGATGTTACTGTTGCTTTTAGCCCCAGGAGGACATCTCCTCCAGCTGGCTTAACGACACACGACTGTGTCCTGTTTGTCAAGGGAAGTTATCCAAGGTCAGTGGCTATCGAACGCCGACGAAGGGAAATAACCCTGAAATCCGGATCCGTTCGTGCTACAGATCATGGTGAGAGGGATAACTTCCCTTGGCAAACAGGAAACAGTCGTGTGTCGATAAGTCAACTGGAGGAGATATCCTCCTGGGGCTAAAAGCAACAATAACATCCACCCCTAGGGATCAGCCACACTTAAGTGGCAATATACTACACTTTATCGTGCAGTTACTGTTAATACTTCATTTAGAGAATTAACATTGCTTGTTTTCACCTTTTCGATATCAGTGAAGAATTTCACTGGAAAAGTAGATATAAGATTGCCAGGATTTTGTCTCTCTCACCAAGGTCAGTGGCTATCGAACGCCGACGAAGGGAAATAACCCTGAAATCCGGATCCGTTCGTGCTACAGATCATGGTGAGAGGGATAACTTCCCTTGGCAAACAAGACACAGTCGTGTGTCGATAAGCCAGCTGGAGGAGATGTCCTCCTGGGGCTAAAAGCAACAGTAACATCCACCCCTAGGGGTCAGCCACACTTAAGT
>NC_142935.1:23415763-23423263 GCF_046866305.1 Octopus bimaculoides
TGTATGTATAGTTATGTATATATGTTGATAGTATTTCGAAGTTTTATGCTTCTCAAAATGTAATGAGAAAATGGATGATTGTCGGAGATATACAGGTCTAGGATGTTAGAAACTATAAAACGAAATACAATGAGTGTAATGATATCGATAAAAAACAAAAAAATATAAAGATGTCCCACTATTGCTAACCTCTATAACCGTTAATGTTAAGATAGAACGCAGTTACAACATAAAACTTATTGTCACTAATAACAAAAGTACATTCCAACTAGCAGCAACACGTATTTTAATTATTATAGCTTGGCAATTTAATAAAGATCAATCACAAAAACTACACAATAGACACTGATAAACTAAGAACTTGGAATCTAGTATAGTTCCGTCGTTTAATACATTCCTGTAATTGTTTAACCTTTGACTCAATTAACGTCATCCATTAATTTTGCTTATTAAATTATTGAACTCACAACTTGGAATTTTCTTTTAAACCGTCAGTTTATTAACTTTCGCTAAGTTTTTTTTCGTCTAAATGTATTTAACTATATAACACCTTGTTCTTCGATCTCTTCTAATTGAACAGATTATACAGCGACTGCCTATTGCAGATTACATAAATCTGTATTTTATGATATTTTTACATGATTTTAATCCATTTCAATTTTATCCTATATTATTTTTTGTATAATTTATATTATGTATTTTCTTTTTCTTTTTGTATACTTTCACTATTATTATATTGGATTAGATTTTACGTTCGCTTAAATATATTCGAACTTACTAAACAAGCTGCACACAATATTTGTTTCTCGTGATCAAATGTTGGTGCTGTTCGTTGGCTCACATCTTCCATTGATTTGGCGTTGCCTACCTATATAGGCGCACGCCGTGCCGCACGTGAGCTGTTGAAGTCATCACAGAGCGAAGTGAGCACAATGCACCTTCTGGTCCTGGATTCGAAGCCACGATGTCGCCATCTTGAGTTCAACCTGTCAACCACTGAGCCACAATTTAACAAGCACACTCACACATATACACAAACATGCATGCATACATACATACAAACCTAAACACACACGCACACACACACGCACACACACACACAACACACACACACACACACACACACACACACACACACACGCACACACACACATATATATACGTATATAATGCATGCATACATAAATACATACGTACAATGTGTATGTAGAGAAAAGGAGAGAAGTAGAGATAGATACATAGAGACAAAGAGAAATAGTAAAAGATATATGTATATATATATATATATATCGATAGATAGAGAGACATATATTCAGGCACAGGAGTGGCTGTGTGGTAAGCATAGGTGCAGGAATGGCTGTGTGGTAAGATAGGCGCAGGAGAGGCTGTGTGGTAAGTAGTTTGCTTACCAACCACATGGTTCCGGGTTCAGTCGCACTGCGTGGCACCTTGGGCAGGCGTTTCTACTATAGCCTCGGGCCGACCATAGCCTTGTGAGTGGATTTGGTAGACGGAAACTGAAAAGAAGCCCGTCGTATATATATATGTTTGTGTGTCTGTGTTTGTCCCCCCAACATCGCTTGACAACCGATGCTGGTGTGTTTACGCCCTCCCCGCCAACTAGCGGTTCGGCCAGAGAGACCAATAAAATAAATGCTAGCCTTACAAAGAATAAATCCTGGGTTCCATTTCCTCGACTAAAGGTGGTGTTGTAGCTTGGCCGCAGTCAAATGACTGAAACAAATAAGAGAATAGAAGAATATAGTCAAATTTAATGAAAACTTCTAACGAAAATAATTGAAAACCAATCAACGTTTGGTTTTTAATGATTTACGGTTTATTAATTATAACAATTCTTCGCTAACGACATCTGTCCTGACGTTGATTTTGTGCGAAAACCGTAAAGTTATATTTTATGTTGAAACTATATTGTTCCTTCTGGTTTTGCTATTTTTTTTTAATGTGATTAATGATAAGTATGAAATCATACAATAATTCTGTATATTACTCAGAAATAGGTTTATTAATCTCGCCAATACGCCCAGTAATTAGTGCAACGTGGACATGATTTATAATAAATTAATTAATTAGAATGCAATTTTATAGTCAATATGCAAATTTTGTGTGATATCTTATTAAATATTTGGGATTTTAACCGTAGAAACACATTACGATTTAAAAATTAATTAAAATTTTAAAAATAAATTTCAAATACACCTCTTTAGAAAGTCTGTTATGACAACTCGACCGTGTTGACAACTCGAGACGAGCAAGACGGAGGAAGAGCATCACAACAGCTGAAAAAACAATATTCGCGCACACATCAAAATATGAAAAAACAACTGTACATATATATTTGATTGCTGCCGTCACATAATATTTATTGAATTTCTATGCGCATAACACATATTATTTTTATCTGTATACTTTCAGAGCCTCACGATGTTTATACATTTTCCGTGTCACATGCATAAAACATATTGTGTGAAGTATGAATTTGCATCCACTGACACGTAGTACTAGTTTTTATTATCACGGTATATTCAAATCTAAGCATGCTTAATTTCTTAGGTATAATCCAATTTTTACTTCCTGCCATTTAGTTATCTTTAAGTAAATATAACGAGAAATTACAGAGCATTAATATAAATTCCAACTATCTTAAATCATTCTGAAAAATACATTTTGTAACACTACTAAGAGCATGTCCTCTTCATCCTCTTTCGAGAATTACTTTCGCCTCACTTTTCTTTATAATGATACATTAATAGAAACATGATAAGTTACACATAGAGCAAAATTAATATTGATAAGCACAAACACAGAAATCTCAATAATTTATAATATAATGTGCGTTTCAAACTTGTCGGGATTTTCTTAAACCATACATAAGCGTTTTCCAGTAGAACAGAGCTATCATAAGAAATTTAATGCATATATATATATTGCACCAAAAATTCGCTTCTTCTAAAACCGCCATAAACAAGATAAACATTTTCCATAAAAAAAAAAAAACGGAAAACTTTTCTTCTTTATGTCATTCTAAGGAATTAATTACCCACGCTCTTCCCTGTGTGTGCATTCATCAAATTTTAGTTTATCAAACAAAAGTCAGGTTGAAGATATTAATGATACAAAATGTTGCATAGGGATTACTGAAAAAATACTCAAAAATATATGTGATTGAAATTCTTCAGTCGGCCAAAACTGTTCAGAGCACAGAGCCTATATGGAGAAAGAAGTTATCCCATAATATATCTCTGTATGTCACCGTTCTGTTAAAGATTTGAAAAATTCCTATTATATTCCATATTTCCTCAATTTTGTTACGTATATTTCGAGGTTGTCTTCCTGTAGTTTTTACGTGATTGATAACTTAAAGAATGAGTGTTCTCTTCAACATATCTGTCATTTAACTACATCAAGTATGTTAGCACTTAGTTTCTTAATACGTTAATAGATTTGTTTATTGTACCGCTCCTTCTTTATCCGTGATTTCTGACCAAAAGTACATCTAATTCCGGCAATTCTCATGTAGTATTCTTAGAAGACTGTAAGACTGCATTATATAAGATGGTGGTGTGTTTCCAGGGAGACTTGGCTGCTATTTACAGCATGTCAAGCAACAATGTCCATGCTCCCTTTTTCACTGGGATTGTTAGTTAATGCTTAATAATGGTTTCAAATGCTGGCACAAGGCTAGAAATTTCGGGAAAGGCGGTAAGTCAATTATATCAACCCCAGTATTCAACTAATACTTATTTTATCGACAACAAAAAGATAAAAGGCAAGGGCGACTTTGGTAGAATTTGAATTCAGAACGTGGAAGCGGATGAAATGCCGTTAAGCATTTCTCCCGGCGTGCTAATGATTCTACCAGCTCGCCTCCTTAAAAATTTATTCTATACCAGTAATTCCTATCAAAGCTGTTTAGAAAACTGTAGGTCTACATTATCTACGATGGTGGTGTGTTTCCAAAGAGACATGGCCGCTTTTTGCGGCATATCAAACAACCATGTACACGCTCCATTTTTGGCGCGATATGTCAGTTAATACTTAATAACGATTAACAAATCCCTTTGAAATATTGCTTCAACTGTACAAAATTTGGCAGAGGGAAATTAAATTGTGCTGACATAAATTTCTGTTGACAACATCTGCAGGTATAGTTAAAACAATTTAAAATGTTTAATGTTAGAAATATTAAAAATTTGGTCATAAACATAGTTATAAAAGGAAAAAAAAAATAGTTATTATTCACTAATTTATGGTATTATTTTCTCAGTAAGTACGAGAGACAAGCTTGGATGTGTACATTTCTATTATGAACTACGAAGTGTAGTCTTCATTTTACTGGTGAAATTGTAAACAATGCATGACCATGTGAATATCTTAGAGCGTACATCTATAATTTTTCATGTGAATGGCGTCTCTACATTATATATTATTCAAACAGACAGCATTTAAATAGAATAGGTAATGAAGGACCTCAATGAAAACGTTCAACCTATGCATACTTTAAAGTGTTATTTTAATTTCTCTTCTACATGGTTATTCTATGGTAGATAATGACACATCCACGGCTTTGTAACATCGTATTTGTTTAATTAATGACATGTCCTGTTCT
Organism: Octopus bimaculoides; assembly: GCF_046866305.1. Lineage (NCBI taxonomy): Eukaryota > Metazoa > Mollusca > Cephalopoda > Octopoda > Octopodidae > Octopus > Octopus bimaculoides. Next base: position 23,420,391 of record NC_142935.1, read on the forward strand.
GTTGTTCAACAAATAGCTGCCATCTTGCTTTAAATAATGACACATTCAACGCTTCTCGTCTTATTCCAGCTACTTCAGTGATAAGTATGTGGGTGTGTATATTCTGTGTCTTTATTTCCTGGAATAAAACCAGAATCAGATTCAATACACAGTTCTATTATAACTGTGCAGACTTTGATATGGAGTTTTTCTGTATGACGGAGATTGCAATATTTCTTTTTATTCTAACTCTTGTGTTTTTATCGTAGTTTTCGAGAAATCAAGCGGGTGATGTTACCGTTATCACTTGATCTCTACATATTTATCAGATGCACATTGGTGTCATCATATACTGGTGTTAAGAGGAGCTATTTTGCTTGTGTAGGTGTTTTTTTCTTTTTAAATTAGTATCGAGTCCGTTTCTATAGATGTCTGCTTTTAGAAAGCATATTTTCCTTTATGGATTTGCATCTGGCTCCTTTCTCTTTGGTCTGTTTGCAATATTTTGGTTAAAACAGTGTAATGGCAGATTTGATTAAGTTAACTTAAACACCTCATGATAATTTGTACCCCTTAACGTTCTGAGTTCAAATACTCCGCACGAGTTTGTAGTCTCCTTGATACTTCTGTATTTGATAATATACTTGGAAACCAAGTGCAGCACTTGAGTCGAGTTATCGGGTCGTTTCTCCAACTCTCAAATATTTGGCTCCATGTCCAATTTTAGATATTAGTCGCACGCACGTCGGGCAAAATTCTTAGCAGCACTTTGTCCGTCTTTACGTTTCAGAGTTCAACTTTGTCTTTCATCTTTTCAGGGTCTATGAAATAAGTACCAGTTAAACACTGTGATCGATTTAATTGACTCACCCACCAACCGGCGAAAAACAATTCTTGGCCTAGGCCAAAATTTGAAATTAATATTTACGTATTTCGTCATTTGACGGCACATTAGATATTCTACACGTAACATTGCCAGATAAGGCTCCATACAACACTGCATGTTCCGTTTACTTAAAGGAATGTTTCATTCCACCCTTGGTAGTTATTTGCAGCTTAGTGTCCTTAGTTTGAGAATTCAGTTTCGGTCCGATGATTATCTTCGAACCGTCATTGCTTCGATTATCTGATTAATGATTTTCCTCTCGTATTCTCTTCATAATACGGTTGGATAAGGTACCAGACAGCCAACCGGTTAATGTAAGTCTGCATCCCGCAAATCAGGATGGTCTTCCATAGCACTTGAGCAGGAGATTAACAAAGTCCACCTAACAAATACCTTCACAAAACTTTTAATTCTTCTTTATGATGATGGTAATGTGTACAGAGTGTATGTTGATGTTACTGATGTTAATAACGAGCTTTCTAAATGTGATTATTATGGCTTTAACTATTATGCTACCGCTGCTGCTGCTATTGTTAATAATAATGATAATTATGATGATGATGATGATGATAATGGTGCCAATGATGGCGTTATAAACATTTTCTTTTCATCAAAAAACGACAGATTAATTTTACATCCTGTCAACTACATGAATAGGAACCACCACCAACATCCAGCCCCCCCACTACTACTACTACTACTACTACTACTACTACTACTACTACTACTACTACTACTACTACTACTACTACTACTACTACTACTCGTTATTGTTGTTGCTGTTGTAGTAAACATTTTCAGCGGTTCTCTTATCAGTGTCGGGAAAACAAAGCTGTTTCTTGCAGGAAGGGTGAGAGCAGTGCTAGTGTCAAACGTGTTGTGCTAGTAGTGTTCACGGGCGTGTCTTTGGCCGTGTTTGTGGTATCTGAAACATTAGCGATGGTGAGTGACAATCGTAGTACTAACCTTTTAATGGTATTGTTGTTGATTTCAGTTTTTTAGTTATTGCTATATTCTTTTTTACTCTAGGCGCAAGGCCCGGAATTTTTTGGGTGAGTGGGCCAGTCGATTAAATCGACCCCAGTACACAGCTGGTAGTTAATTCATCGACCCCAGTACGCAACTGGTAGTTAATTTATCGATTTCGAACGGATGAAAAGGAAAGTCGACCTCGGCGGAATTGAACTCAGAACATAAAACAGACGAAATATAGTTATTGCTCTATGCTTTTCTACTCCAGACACAAGGCCTGAAATTTGGTGGGTGGGTGCCAGTCGATTAGACCGACCCAGTACGCAACTGGTACTTAATTTATCGATCCCGAAAGGATGAAAAGCAAAGTCAACCTTGGTGGAATTTGAGCTCAGAACATAAAGAGTGTGCTGGAAATACGGATTGTTGGTTCGTTGCGTGTTTGTTACTGCCGCTGTTTCTATTTCGTATAACTCTGTTACTCTGTATTCTTTACCTATCGTCGACAATATCAAGCGTACTACGATATTGGAAGATATAACAAATATATGTAAGGATATAACAAATATGGTGGCTGTATGAATGCTTTCTAAAGTCTATCGGTTCTGCTGGTGGTTCTAGTGACGCTTTTTTGGGGACGTTGTTCTATTCGCATGTTATCTAGGTCACTGCTCTTGCTGCTGATTAGTATACAATCTAAACGAAGCTGGTGAGAGCCTCGTTAAAATTTTCGACAATGTGCATACATGACATAAGTGACTAATATGTCTATTTTCTAAAAAACAAAACGCTGACAGCTTGGCTGCGATTTCTAGCAGTGTTGTCCATGTTGGTGGCGTTTTTACCATACTTGGTAGCGATACTTGTGATATCTCTTGAGTGCTATTGATATATTGTGGGCTGTGTTGCTGAATGGATAATGTAGTTGCTTCTGAACCAACAAGTTGCGATGTGGACACAATTGCATGGAACCTTCAATAGACGTCTTCAAATGGATGTTTCGGTTTGATCTAGCTGCTATTGTTGGAGTTGAAGG
>NC_142935.1:23425763-23433263 GCF_046866305.1 Octopus bimaculoides
GTTGCCCACTCGATCATGCATGCATGGTTTCCTCAGCGGTTTAGGAAGCTGTAATCAGCACTTCTACAAAAGTATTGAAACTTGAAAAGAAAACGCATATCAGACTATGTGAAATTAGCTTTAAAATTAAATGCTAAGCACTAGTCTTCCTTCCGGCATACAGGCAAGAAGTAACCCACAAAATTAGTTAACCATATCTGGGATCTGAAAATTACCTCACACGATCAAGAGCTTCATCTAGGGCGATCAACGGCCATACATTGAATGTTAAGGATGTGAAAGCTTTGTATTGCTGAAAGAAACAATAGAGTTTGTTAAAATATAAGAAATACACTGACTTAGTCAATACTAGATCTGAGATGTTCACTAAATGGAAGAATTTCAACAAGTTTATATTGTCTCAGAATTAGGCATAAAGTCTCAGAAACTTTAACCTTTCTCAGTCAAATGAACCACAACGACCATTGTTGAATTTCACTCTGAGGGACCAAAGAACACAATTCTTATCACCCTTTCCTCCATGCTATTTTCCTTATGCCATTTATTCATTCATAATTTTTCTCCAGTATTTATTCTCGATGTTTTCTTTCTTTCTCAGAGACCAGGAATGCTTTATTTTCAGCCTCGAAGATTGTAAAATGGTACTAGGGATGCGATACAAGATCGTGTGACTATTGTTCTATCGGAGCATAAAGCTTATAGTAGCTCATATGTAAATGCTGAGCATATTAAATGATATACATGTGTGTGTGTGTGTGTGTGTGTGTGTGTGTGTGTGTGTGTGTGTGTGTGTGTATATATATATATATATATATATATATATATATATAATTCTCTCTTTTCCCACGTGACTGGCGTTCGGTCAAACCTGATCTTTATCTTTCTTTCTTGGGTGGCCGTTGTGCATGCACATCGATATTCACCCCCTGTGCCTGTGAAATCTTCTATCCCTGCCGATAGGCTTTATTTCCACACACACCAGCTTAATTTAATTCGTCCTTAGTCGAAAGACATCTGGTGTTATGTCTTGTTATTATTTTTATTATATTTGTTCAACATTGTTCGTTTTTTTTCCGTCTTTGATTTTGTATACATTCGGTGTTTTCTTCCAAGGAATCTAATGCTCTTAGGTTAGTATTTCCTTGGGGCTGGACAGATTGGAGCAATATCGAGAATAACCAGTCGAAATTGCAAAGATAATCTGGATCTCGACTGAGGAAAGAAAACTCCGAATGACCTGTCCTTGTTTTCTTTGTATCGTCCATCTGGATGTTTTGTTATCCCTTTCTTGTATCACCTAACCCTCTGGATGTTTGGCGTTCTTGTCCCAAATTGTATTATAAATATATATATATATATATATATATATATATATATATATATATATATATATATATATGTGTGTATGTATACATATGCATACAGTCATATAAATGCATGTTGATGTGTGTATATATGTACACCCACCCACACAAACACAGAAACACAGACAAGCACACACATATATATACATAGACACACGTATATACATATATGCATATCTATGCATCAATGATGTAAGGGGGAACAACAGTGTGTTGAGTGTAATGAATTTGTAAAAAACAAAGATAAAGAAAAGTGAATACCAAATTCTGGAATAGATATATTCTTGATTTACTCAGGGAGCCTTCACTTCGGAGGAAAGTAAACAAATACCTCGTGGCAATAGTAACTCACTCAAATGAGAAAGCGAAATAATCTCGAGGGATCAACGATTCTACTGAAGTATCATGTCATTATAGTAGGGTGACTTTGATATTTTGGGGGAAACGAAGAAAACAGGCATACACATACACGCCAGCACACAAACACACAAACACACTCACAGGTTTATATATGTATATGTGTTGCATATTAGTGGTTGTGTATACTTATATATTTTTGTGTATACATATAGATGTGTATGCATGTAAATATACAAAAGTATATACATATAAAACATACATATATATATATATATATATATATATATATATATATATATATATATATATATATATATATATATATATATATATATATATATATATATATATATATATACGCACACATGCAAGGTGTGTATACACATTCTGTATGGGTATGATTTCCATTTTCATCGTTTTCCATTGCCGAGATGAGTAACGATTCATACTTTAATTAATTAATTACGGATGTAATTACGTAATTGCGCTTCCATACGTGTGAATATGCACACCTGGGAGATGTCTGACCCCTCCTTTCTCTCCCTCTTTCTCTCTCGCCTCAGCCCTTTTCCCCTTATTGCATTCTTTGATAATTTTCTGGTTCAAAGCTATTGCTGACAATTTTTGTTTCTGTTTATCCTATGACAGCCCTGAGCTACGAGACAATTAATCATAGGTTTTCTGGTGTCTGGTTAAGGAGAACTTTATCAAATGCTTCCCTATATTTTTCAAGATAGTATTCTTTGATCTACATGCAGTTGCTATTTCCTGTATGTTGAAGGGAGTATTACAGTTCCTTTCGTGTTTATTTTTATTTTATTAAAATATTTAGAATTTTCCGTTATTCTTTCTTCGTAGGGTTTAAAAGTTCAAATTTCCAATTACATTTATTTTAAACAGATTTGTGTTTCATAGTTACTTTTAAGTTAGTTATTGGAGGTAAATATTTTCTCTCTATCATTTTGAGACGTACAAGATTTTAAATGAGATTATACGGAGAAATTTTCGCAAGGAAATTTAACAAATAAATTAAATAAAGAGTAGAAAAAGAAAACAACTTGTTGAGCTGAGAGATTAATACGGATCTTTTATCTTCAATTCATAGCAGTCTAGTCCATTTATTAAAATTTTTCTTCTTTTGTTCTCTTCCTAACCATATAATACTATTTAAATCAAGTTTATCGCTAGTGACGTATTTAAAAATAAATGTTGGTCAAAATATTTATAAAGCAACAACATGTTGGTATACGAGAGAGTGCTGAAAAGTTATTGACTTTAAGGATAGCGTGAAAGGGTAGAGCTGTTAGCTTTACAGGGCAGATAGAATAATTATTTAGAAGATTTGTAAAATTCATATAGGTATAAATAAGGTATAAATATATCTTTCTCTATTTTGTTGCAGATTTAACGCATGATGGCAGCTCCTACAGAGAATTTTTCTAAAATTGAAGGACGGGTAGTCATGAAGTTCCCGCTTTGGCAAGGCAAAGTAGCGGCGAAAATCCATGAAGAGATGAAGGAGGTCTTGAAGGATGACTGCCCATCTTACTACTCTTCAGTGAAACTCTGGGTGGCAAGATTTCGGAATGGTAATTTCAAGGTCACAGATGGTCAGAACGGCCAAATACCGCAACCATAGAGTGCAAAGCCAATGCTGTACATGTAATAACTCTCGAGGCCCGCTGAATTTCAGCTAAAGTCATGGCTGAGACTCTCGGTATTTCTCGCGAAAGAGTTGGTCACGTCTTCCACAATATTCTAGACATGAGAAAGCTTTCTGCGACATGGGTGCCGATATGCCTGAACACAAATCAGAAGCATATCAGAGTGACACCATCAAAGGCGATTTTGGTGCGGTTTGCAGCGAGAGAGGTTGATTTTATGGATCTTTTAGTAACCATAGATGAAACTTGATTTCATCATTATGTTCTGCAGACCAAGCAACAACCAATGGAGCGACGCTACAGTGGCTCACCACGTCCCAACGAGCTTCGGACCCAGATATCAGCTGGAGAGATTCTGACTTTAGCCGCACCATCAACACAGAAATCAACATGTCTCTATTGGACAAACTGCGTGAAGCTTTGAAACAGCAACGTCGTGGAAAGCTAAGCCGTGGTGTCCTGTATTTTCAGGACAAGACACTAGCACACACAGCGCATGAAACACTGCGGAAAATACATGATTTTGGCTACGAATTGGTAGACCACCTAAATTACTCTCCTACTATAACCTCTTTCCACAACAGAAGAAACATCTCAAGGGATCGAAATTTCACTTGGATACGTAAGTGATGGCTGCTACATAGGCCTGGTTAGAGGCCCAACCTTCTGAGTCTCAAGCGGAACATGATAACAATCTACCTGTATTATAAGAAAGCATCTGATTATGTTAATTTCTTATGGAGGCTTTAGACTTATCATCTTGTCAGGGTTCTGGAAAATATAATCAAACAATATACCAGGTGATTTCGTACTTTAAGCCAGGTGGTTCCATACTTTAAACAAAGTGGTTTAATACCAGGTGGTTTCATACTTTATACCAGGTGGTTTCATACTAGTTGGTTTCATACCTTATAGAGTTTAGAGAAAAATGAAGGACCGCTGCAATAACGGTTTGAATCTGTGAGGGGAAAATGTTGAATAAAATCATAATTAACTGATGCTCTTGTATTTTACCAAAAAAAAAAAAAAAACAAAAAAAAGAACAAGAACTTTTCAGTACCCCTCGTACAGTGACGTTAGTAAACTGTTGAGTCATGCGAGAAACCATTATGGCAATGTTGAAAATGGTTATTATACTGCTAAACATTCTGAAGACACCTACGTAATACATCAGTGGATTTGCGTGTCGTTGGAAGCAGCATAGCCGCCTTATTCCAACCTCTTATTTTTACAAACTATGTATATAAGTTTATTCAATTTGTTCTATAGAAATATTTAGCCCTTTCTCTAATTCTTCTCTCCCATTTTCTCTCGCGTGAATCATCTCTGCTACATCATCATCATCATTATTATTATTATTATTATTATTTACTATCTAGCCACACCCCACTCCACATAACTCAACTCGTCTGCATCTTCTTTCTCTGTTATCCCATTCTATGTCGATCAATCTCTGCTATTTGATTATTGTTTCGAATTAATGTCATATTACTGTCACGCCTGCAATCTTACAATATGCTGGTAGAGTTATTATTTCCTACATGTGGATTTTGGTTGCCCACTACTTAACTTAAAAACGTGAGATTAAGCATCGAGTATTCATCAGAATATTTCTGTATGCTTGAGAGTTTACATTTTATTTCCCCAAAATTTGAGGAACTTCTTCTATTATACGTAGCTACGCCTAAGCATAAGCGGTGGTGTGGCTGCACGATAAGGATATTGTTTCCCGGAAAAACGTCTTCTCCAATAGAATCGGGTTGACCAAAGCCTTGTGAGGGCATTAAGTTGACAGAAACTGAAACCCGTCGTGTGTGTATGTATATATGTATGAATGTATATATATGTATATATATATATATATATATATATATATATATATATATATATATATATATATATACTGGAATATATATATGAATTTAAAAGCATAATAAATGCACAAACGAGAAACAGACACAGAAGGTCGCCAACACACCTCATCAGTTATTGGTCAGCGGATCAAATACAATTTCACGCCTTAACGATAATAGTAAATCCCCATCTGGCGGCGCAGACAGCGAAAACGCCGCTAGGAATTGGTGAGTCAAAAAACAAGACACAAACCAGGCAAGAAATGAATGAACAACTTTGCGATATAGAAAGTCAGCATACAAATGTAGAATAAATATAAGTCAAGACGAGACATTTACTGGACGGACGAGAGACAGGAACGAAAGCAAACGGGACGCCTGTGGGCATACAAAGAAATTGAAACAAATAAGCAAGCAAAATAAGTCCTTAGGGCCAGACAGGATATGAAATAGTCAAAGCCGGGAGAATATCCTAAAGGATTAGAAGAGAGACAACGAAAGGTGAACAGAGTGTGAGACGAGAGAAAATGAGACTACTTGTTCGGGCTACCGGTGTTACAAGGAAGGAAATAAGATGACCACGCCCGCACGACCAAACGCCATCGCGCGCACACGCACACACGCACACACACACATATATATACGTTTGTATTTGTCTATGTTGCATGTATGTATGTATGTATGTATTGCTTGAGATCTATTCAGTTTCTTTTCAGCAAAATTCCAGCGTATTTCTAACTGGCAAATCTTGTTTGAGAGATTTGTGAATATGTCAGTGTAGGTACATGTGGCCTGTGTTCTTTATATGTGTATGCGTGTGCATGTGTGTTCGGCGCGTGCGTGCGTGCGTGTGTGTGTGTGTGTGTGTGTGCGCGCGCAGTTATGTATATATGAGCGAATGTACTCGCATTCATGTCTAAGTGTAGATATATTTCTTTAAAAAACGAGCGTGTCTTTTTTTTTCATCATATTTACTTTCGTATGAATGTGTGTATGTAAAAATGTATATATACTCTTTTACTTGTTTCAGTTATTTGACTGCGGCCACGCTGGAGCACCGTCTTTAGTCGAGCAAATCGACCCCAGGACTTATTCTTTGTAAGCCTAGTACTTATTCTGTCGGTCTCTTTTTGCCGAACCGCTAAGTTACGGGGACGTAGACACACCAGCATCGGTTGTCAAGCGATGTTGGAGGGACAAACACAGACACACAAACACACGTATATATATAGATATACATATATTCGACGGGCTTCTTTCAGTTTCCGTCTACCAAATCCACTCACAAGGCTTTGGTCGGCCCAAGGCTATAGAAGACACTTGCCCAAAGTGCCACGCAATGGGACTGAAACTGGAACCATGTGATTGGTAAGCAAGCTACTTACCACACAGCCACTCCTGCGCCTATGTATGTATACATGTACGTATGAAATTATGGCGTGTGTATATCTATGATGGTTTGTATACTTTCCGTCTAGGAGATTCAGGTGAAGAATATATGAAATGTGTAACTTTTTTCACTGACTCACTAATTGATTGGATTCTGTGGATCTCTGGTATTGTACAGTTACTTACTATTCACTAGGTAATAATAATTGCTACTAATTTATTACAGTTATAGTATCCGAACGTTGTGTGCTTCTGCATGACTATGAACGGCTTTCTGCAAACTAATTCATTAATCTAGACTGGTTCCATGTGGCTTTTTAGGTTCAAGATATAATTTCCAACTGCTGCGTCAGACACGACAACTGGAAGAATATAATGTGGTTAGTAACAGGTAAATAGGTGTTTCTTTCACAAGTTGTGCATTCTGATGATTCACTGATTCTTGCTACAAAGATACTCATTGTTCTGCCAAACTGATTTCTTAATAAAATATTGACATTTTCTCTATTACCCGCTGTTCTCTTTATTTCGTATCACCATTTTCTATATTGTTGTTCTCATATTGTTCTCATTATTTTGGTACGATCTATGTGAATCTTTTCAAACTCATTGCATTTCTCATAAACATCAAATCTCCATTTAACCCTTCTTTAAACCCTCTCCTTCTAGTTGTTGAGATCGAACATTCATGCGCTTGAATTATTCCTCAACGAAGACTTTATACGCCTATTTGTTTCATGAGATGGTTGCATACAATTGGTTAGTTCTCCATTAAAAAATCTGTTTAGAAATGTTGAAATCATTTCAAGTCAACCATATTAACTCGATGACCTACCGATTTGATTGTACTTGCTTCGATGCTTACTAACT
>NC_142935.1:23438263-23455763 GCF_046866305.1 Octopus bimaculoides
TATGTATATATATGGGTATAAATGAGGTTATGTGAAAGAGCGGTATTGTTGGTGTATGGTACTCGTTAATCTCGGTTAAATCTACATTATGACACAGAAAAGAAAGACCAACAATAACAACAGAAACAACAACAACATCAAGTAACTTTGCGTTTCTTTAAGGACTAATAATAATTAAATCTGCAAAATTTTAGCAATAATTTATGGGTTAGCTGAAATTAGAGCGTGGGAATTTAAAACAGGCTATTGCGGGGCCTGTATGAAGAATGATAAAAAAAAAAGAAGACCTAAAATGAAGTGTGTTCCAATGAAGGAAAACTCAATGAAGAGAATAAGAGAGTGTTGTTCGCTTGAAGCATTGTAGCACCAACGAACGAAAAGAAAAGGCAAAATAATGCCCATCCTCAGCATGAAGCCGTTCGGGAAATGTCCAGTTATACTGATTCCGTTACCTTATTCAAACGCTTCGGCATTAAGTTAGCAGCAACTGCTTCCTTCTCACGATGGCCTTTGCACCTGAATTTATAAAGATTTTTGTTTAAGCTTTCTACATTGTTAGAAACTTACCTATTTTGAATTTCTTTAACAATTCACAAAAATGACTTTTATTACCTTTATTCCTACCTCAGTTCATCTAATTGTATATATCTATCGTTACTTTTCATAAAAAGCCTTTAGTTTTTTTTTATTTCCAATGTGCATTTTCGCTTGTTTTTCTTCTTATTTTCCCCTTACATTCCCACGTGTAGTTTCTTTTTGTTTTTGTAACATATTTCTCTCTCTCTCTCTCTCTCTCTCTCTCTCTCTCTCTCTCTCTATATATATATATATATATATATATACACACACACATATATATATATACATACAAGTACAAAAAAGAAAAATTTCACACACCGTCCAAAAGTTGCCAAACGTCTGAAGATCGTCATGTTGGACCTTTGAAATCTACAAGTTTTTTTCATTCTCTATCTGTTTATTTTCTCCCATTCCTTTCTGTTGAAGAGCGTAGGCCTGAAATGTAAAAGACTTTTTCATTTTTCCGGAGCATCAAATTTGCTTGCTGTTGATACACCTGTCTTCGTCTTTTATTTTTCTATAAATTACAACTATATATATATATATATATATATATATATATATATATATATATATATATATATATATATATATATATAGGTGTGTGTGTCTCTGTGTGTATGTATGTATATGCGTATCTATATAAGTATGAATCTATGTATGCGTGTTTATTATTGCATACTCGGATAATTAAGATCCTGTATATTTAATGGCAGTCCCTTCGAAATAGTATATGTATGTGTGTCTGTGTATGAGTGTCCGTTTCTCTGTGAGTATGCGTGCGTATATGTATGTATGTATGTATGTATGAAGACACTATGCTATGGCAGAAAATACCTTATAAATTACACACGCTAACACGTTGTAATATGACCCACCAGAAATTCATGTTGTGTTGCATCATACAAAGGACAAGAGACAAAACGAAAACATCTTCAACATAAATTCCCTCTACACGATATTTTCATCACTTTCACTTAAATGCTGTATCATTAAATCCTAATGAGTTGAATTAAACTGAACAATTATAAGAAATAATTGTTTTAAGCACTAACATTATTATTTTAGGAAAGACATTTCATTTGAAGAGAGAATTTAAGACCACTTACAATGAAATTTAAATAGAATGCAATAACTACCATCATATCATTAAGTGACATAGGTAAAAAAACAAAAGAACAAAAAGAAAATAAAACAAAAAAAACAGTCAATCAAAGGAAGGAGGCTCTTCGTCGGACTTTGACATGCTAGAAATAGCTGTCAGTCTTCCGAATGCTTGTAGTAGTGGATCCCCGTCGTTTGCCCGTTTGACAATGAAGATTCTTCCTGAATTAGTGCATTCGCGGCTGAGCGTTCTACATAAGCATGTTTCCGTAACATAATTGTGAGACAGTATCAGTGTGATTCCGGATGTGACTAGAATGTACCTTTTTAATTACAGATACAATCCAGAAAACGGTGTCCTCACGAGGCTACAGAAAATTAGAGTTGCCGCATTGCAAACGATCGTCCGTTTCTGCGATACATTCGGTCTCATGTTGAAATGAGGTAAGTCAAAATCATCTGCTCATAACTACACTTTTCTTTTCTTCTACTTCTTATATTTTCTCTCACCTTAAATACTCTCAGTGTATTATTTAGTCTACCTTCCCTGACAAGATATTAAATCTGAAAATAAATCGTTCCTGAATCATATTTCTCATCTCAAATGTGAACACTGATATTTTAAACTAAACAATAATATTATTCACGTGGTGTCTCCTAGCAGATATGTCATACAATGGTATATAATTTCTTCAAATTTCATAGAAATCGAAATTTGAATTTTAGAAATAAGAAAAATGCGTAAAATACACATATTTATTTATTTTATTTGTGCATACTTATTATGAAGTTCTTAAATTTTTTAGGCAGTAATAAGTAATAATCATGTACAGCAATAATTCATTTCATTCTTTTTAGAAATCTTCTGCATAATATAGCCTGAGGCATATAAATTAAGCATTTTATGAAGAAGAACATTTTTATAGACGGAAAGTAATAATATATATATATTTTCCATATATAAAGTATATTGATATATATAGAAATGATTGTATTTACGTTATTACATTAGAGTACCTCAACAAGGACGCTTTAGTTTCTAAAAATAGCAGTCAAGTTTCACTCAAACAAAACCCTACCCTGTTTTAAAGAAGAGGCACAGAAAATATTTCACATTATACATGTGAAATATTAAGTTCACTAGGTGCCACTTTAGGAACGCTTTTGACCAAAAGTGTCCTAAATTAGAAATTTGTTTTAAATACATTTTTGTCTATATTCCATATTTAGTTTCTAGAGTAGTGGTATCAGAAAGTTATGAGCAAGATCTTCGACCCTTAAACGATGATGGAAATACAATATGGTATTTGGTATAATTTGAACAGTGATTACTGTGGGTAAGTCAGAAACCTAGTCACCGCGCCTTAGTTACTGTACACATTGAATACCATCGTATGCTATGGATAAAGGAGAATATAAACGTTTCGATTAAATATTTTGTTCGGAGACACTATTTTAAAAACTTTATTTTTCTCTCATACAACAGGCTTTACTCGAAATATCAATATTTTCGTCTCTTCATGTACGAAAACTTACAGAAATGTGAAAATTGTATTTATCAGTCAGCCCACAGGAAAATGTCTACCGATAGTTATGCATTTGTTTGTTATCAAGGGAATGTGGATCACAACATAATTATATTTTAAGTTTGCATAGAGGATTACAACAGTATACCTGGCGGATGGCAGTGAGTTTGTAAATGAATTTGATTTGTTTAATGTTGGTTGATAGCAGAAATGTGAATAGAAAATATTTTCAGAAGCTAGCACTTCCTAGGTTCAAGAATAGTATCAGTTTTTATAGTATTGGTTGTGTAACATATTTATTGAAACGAAAGCAACTGAAGCTATTGTATAGATATAGATTTAGGTAAAATTGACATCTTCGCAGTTTGCTATTCCGTATTCTAAAAGGGTAAACTATACAATATGTTAGAGATTGAAATATGTTGTCGAGTAACAATTCGCCCACCAGAAAGCTTCCTCCTAAATGCTGTCTAAAATGTATGTAGGTATGTATACATGGATGTGTGTATATATGTGTGTGTATGTGAATGTATGTATGTATTTGTGTATGTATGTATGTTTGTATGGTTTACAATGTTTGCAGTCGTGTATACTTGTCAAAAGAATGGCTCTTTAGCAACCAACGGAGCCGCAAATGCAAAATATATGTTAGTCCTAGAGCGCATAATGTTCCTAAAGGTCAGCAATGCTCTTCCTCGGTCCGGAGTGGACGACCATCATGTATGTATGTATGTATGTATGTATGGATGGATGGAAAGTTGGATAGTTATATATGTGAGCATGCATCCGTGTATACATTGTCCAGTATCCTTTGTTCAAATTTCGCTGAAGTCAAATTTGACTTTCATCGAGGTCGATGTAAAGTGTACCAATCCACGGCGGTGTATGTATGGCAGAACTGGCAGATCTATTAGGGACGTTGGATACAATGCTTCACTGTATGTTACTGAGGCTCTACACAATCAGTTCAAATCCCGCCGAAGTCAAATTTACCTTTCCTTCCTTTGGAGTCGATTTAAAATTATGAATCCAGAGGGGTAGATTATATTCTTTTATTTTTCTACTTGTTTCTGTCATTTGACTGTGGCCATGTTGAAGCACCGCCATAGGTGAACTATTAGAAAGCTGAACAAGGTGCTTTGCTGTATCTATTTCATTTCTTTGCACTCTGACAGCAAAGCCTGCTGCAACTTACTGCATAGGCTCGTGTCAGTGGACTTTGTTTAGAGGATTCATAGGCAACGGTTCTGCATAAGCTCAGTCAACTCGACCGAAGAAATTACTGTCAAGTTGGCGTTCTACTGGAAATCAAGAAGAGTAGAAGGTGAATCCGATTTGCTTGGCGTCTTTGAAACCAATGAAAACATTTTGTGTGTTTTGATCTGGCTATGAAATTCAGGCGTACTTTATAGTGTATCTCGCTGACCCTTCAAAACGATGATTCAGCATGGCTGCATTGCAATAAATGAATGAATTAAGAGTACACAAGAAGGTAAAATGTATATAAGATTGTTTATATACATGTGCGTGTGTACGTTTGTATGTATGTATGTATGTATGTATGTATGTATGTATGTATGTATGTACGTATGTATACAAAAAAGATTCTCGTTGTTTTTGACAAAGCCTGCTGAAGCAGCTCTTCCAAGAGAAAGGTAATCAGACATAAAACTTGTTAAAAGAGCAACAGTCATCTTGTAATGCTTATCACTGGAACCTATTATGGCGACCGAGAGAATGGCAAAGGCGTTGTACAACCCTTTGTCACATTAATCCAATGACGTGCAGATGTCTCACTATTCGTTTCATTTCTTGATCCTTTCCGTATTTTACAAAAACCAATGGCGATGGATGCACAGCGTGAAACGTCATATACGCGTACATACAGGGATGAAAGAAAGTCAGAAAAATCAGGCAGAATGTGAGATGCCTATCAGCCGACAAGTGGAGGCGCAATGGCCCAGTGGTTAGGGCAGCGGACTCGCGGTCATAGGATTGCGGTTTCGATTCCCAGACCGGGTGTTGTGAGTGTTTATAGAGCAAATACACCTAAAGCTCCACGAGGCTCCGGCAGGGGATGGTGGCGAACCCTGCTGTACTCTTTCACCATAACTTTCTCTCACTCTTTCTTCCTGTTTCTGTTGTACCTGTAATTCAAAGGGTCAGCCTTGTCACACTGTGTCACGCTGAATATCCCCGAGAACTACATTCAGGGTACACGTGTCTGTGGAGTGCTCAGCCACTTGCACGTTAATTTCACGAGCAGGCTGTTCCGTTGATCGGATCACTTGGAACCTTCAGCGTTGTAAGCAACGGAGTGCCAACAACATCATCCGACAAGATGAGGTAATCATCGTATATGTATGTGAATATAATCGTGCATCTATATACTTGATCTTTTTATTACAGGTGGTCAACAACTAGTGAATCCATAAGAATTTGAAGAGCAAGCCTAACATTTGTGAAACAATCTATGTTATGTAAAACATGAAGACTGTACATATGAAATTGTCTAATACAATGCAGCGTATCATGTTTATAGAGTGTTACGTTTGGCTTATTGGCGTAAAACTACTTCTATTTTCGGATATTATCGTTGCTTATCGGGAATAGCAGGCCAGAATGATTGTGAGAATGGCTCATAATCGTTCAGACCAACTTTAAAACCACAATCTTTAAACAATATAATAGACAGAGTGCGTAGTTTGTATAGCAACTGCAGCAGACTGCAACATATAGTTTAATCACTTTATTAAGTGTATTAACGTAATAACTTCCATATAATCTGTCTAGTAACCGCTTTGAATATAAAACCGAACGTCTGGACGTATAAATACATAGGATACATACACAATCATTTGCATACACGCACACATTCTGATTTCAACAAACACATACACAGACACTTGAATATTCTCGTTTTGTTGATTTGTCTGAATACGTTCATCTTTCTCATTCTCTCTCTCTCTCTCTCTCTCTCTGTCTTTCTTTCTCTCTCCCTCTGATATATACATACATACTTGTGTGTATGCATGTATTATGTGTATATGAATTAAGAATGTATGTATATATGTATGTATGCGTGTGTGTGTGTGTGTGTGTGTGTGCCTGTGTATGGGTGCCTGTTAGTGTAGCAGGGACACTATGTATAACAGTATGTGGAACAATTAGATCATTATTATATACAGAATATGCAATTATTTCAGCAAATATGAGTGTACTTATATACATAATAGACATCAGGCACTCATACACATACACATACACTCACATGTACATGTATATACATGTATACTTCCACATATGTGAATTAATATATCTGTGTGCGTGTATATAGATGCATATGTATGAATATATGGATATATATGTTTATATATATATGAATATATATGTATGTATATATATATATGTGTGTGTGTGAGAGTGTGTGTGTGTCCCCGTGTCCGTGTCCACTACACTGCAGTTTACCGAGTAGATGTACACACGTGACAGAGGTATGTAAGGATGACATAGCTGATATGTCTGTATTTAGTGAACTTATCAGTCTTTTCAGGAATTTCGGGATTTCTCGTCACATACTGACAGATAATAGCTTCTAATCTTGCTGTAATCAATGTTAATCAGCATATCGTTTCATAATTACTACACTCAATTTGCAAATCTCAGGATTTCTTTCCGTTTCGCGGTGCAATCTTACTTTTGTGCATGTCAGTACGTTATGCCGCATATACACACGTGTGTGCATACACAGTGGCAGCAGTATAAATACACTGATCGATCCGTATATAATTTGCTGTATGTGTAGTGTGCATGTGTCTACCTGCGAATGTATGTATTTGTGTATCTGTGCGTGAGTATGAGCTTACTATATGGCATCCCCTTCTATTTGCATTTTGTCCTGCATCTACCGAAACAGATATTACCAACTCTCTGCATCAAACAAAGAACACTTAAACGGAACAACTCACCATTCAACTGAAAGCCTTTATTCATATTCACCGATTTGCTATGAAACTTAAAATCAAGCCATATCAAAAACATTTATCTAGTATATTATAATATATAATGGCATATTTGCTCCTGACGAACTTATAAATCGAAGGCACAAAGAATCGATTCGTTTTTCATTTTATTCTTCTGAGAGAGTTTTGTGATTAACCACGGCGTCTCTTTGCAAAGCGACGGTAAATGCTTTAAACGTTTGCATATAAATTTATATACAACCTTTACACAAATTCATTACTTTAATAATTATGTGAACATGTATTTATTTACACAAGTGTTTGGTTATGTATTTTAAATTAAGCATATCCTCAGGTGACGAAATGGTTGAATCATTAGAGCGTAGTTCTCAGGGAGATTCAACGTGATACAGAGTATGACAATATGCTGGGCCTTTGAATTACAGATACAAATCATTTTTACCAGCTGACTGGATTGGAGCATCGATAAATAAAGTGTCTTGGTCAAGGACACAATGCCTTGCCGGGGATCGAAGTTACAGCTGTAAGGTTGTGAGTCGAATTCCCTAGCCACTAAGCCACGCGCCTTTATCGTATATATTCAAACAAATATTGACACACAGCTATAAATTACTATATTATTTTAGGTTTTCTCCACGTCAGTCACGAATGGAGAGGCCTATCGTCAAAATTATTCCAACTGTGCCATTGTACAAGGCAAAAAAAAATCCAAGACTTCACTCTCCCAAGTTGACATCTTTTCGTCACCAGAAGAGCGTGTTTTAGTAAGAATAGGTTATTATTTCTAGTAGATCAAACAAGTGAGTAGTGACCCTTCCGCTGCGTAGGGTCCATTATGTCTGTATGTGTATATGTATCTCTTTATATGTATTTTCTCTTGTCTATGTGAGTACCTGTGGGTGTCCATAAAGTTTTGGGTTTACGTGTATTTATATTTAATTTGTATTTATGGTTTCCTATATACGGTTTCATGTTTATAGGAATGATGGCGTTCGTGTGTGCTTTTACATGTTATATGTGTGTACAACAGGCGAAGCTCTGAGCAAATAAATGCACACGCGTTTACTTTTGATTATCAGTACTGCACTGCCAGTCCGGCAGATCACCAGTTCTTGTAATCATCCACACCGCCTTTCTGTAGAGCGCCTGACTGCCATTTTACGTTCGTAAAAGTCATTTATCTGCGAAAGAAAATACACACCAGATCAGTGAATATAATTTTGTAATGCTGTTTCAACAGCAACAACAATAACAACCGCCATTATCACCACCACCATCACCACCACCACTACCAACACTTCTACAACAAGAGCAACAGCAACAGTAGACAATACAAACAAACAACAACAACAACACGAACGGCAATAACTAAAACCAACAACGTCCCCAACATCTCCCTCCGCCACGACAATTTCAGCAAACGAAGCAGTATACCTGTTTTGATTATTGAAGCTGTCTGAAGCTGAAATTGTACCCAGGGGTGGATTAAAAGCCAGAGCAGAAAGCGAATTATGTTAATAGCCCCGGGGAACGATAAAACGCTGGAAAATATTAGAATGTGAGTGGATTTCAGTATATTGCTTGCTAGCTTGTGTTTTTACAACCTGCACTAATCATAATATTGTTGATGTTTGCTGATGATATCAATAGTGTTGTTGTTGTTGTTGGTGGTGGTGTTGTCGTTACCATTGTTGCTGTTGTTGATGGTGATGGTGGTGGTGTTGTCTTGATTGTGTTAATGATGACAGTGCTGATGATGTTAGTGATGCTGTTGTGGTTATAGTTATGCTTTTATTAGTGTTGCTCATGAAAAGTCTTCTCGTTACTGTTACTGTCGGTATTGTTTATTGAGCGATGTTGGTATTGATGAAGAAGCAGTGTTGTTGTTAATGGTGATGATGGTAAAGAAGGTGGGACTGGGGAGATTGCTAGTTGTGATGGTGGTGGCGGTGATAGAGCATTGTTGATTGAGTTCTATTGTTAATGCGGAGCTTACTGCGATGGCATGACGGCAGTAACGGGTTCACGTTAGTGCTGATGTTAGCTAGAAGAGCTTCAGTCGTTTTTGTTGTTGTTTAATCCCAGGTAAACTCAAACTGAAACGTCCGAGCTATGACAATGTCATCTTTAGGTCTGGAATATCTGGAATTCCATTGGTTATGACGACGAAGGTTCAATTTGATCCGATCAACGGAACAACCTGCTCGTGAAATTAACGTGCAAGTGGCTGAGAACTCCACAGACACGCATATCCTTAACTTAGTAGTCTCAAGGAGAATCAGCGTGACACAGGTTGTGACAAAGCTGGCCATTTGAAATACATATACTACACATTTTTGCTAATCGAATGAGGAAACATCGTGAAATAAAGTGTCTTGCTCAAGGATACAACGCACCGCCAGGAATCGAACTCACCACCTCACGACCGTGATCCGAATACCCTGACTAATAAACCACGTATCTTCATATTCTGGCATATCTAGGACTAAATTATCAAACGTGATTAATCGTTTACAAAGGCTGATAAGCTATTTTGAGGCTGATTTGGCTGCCATTTCTAAGAAATTAACCAAAGTTTCCTTCGTTGATTCACTGCCGTTGGTCTGTTAATCGCTGTAGCTAGAGAATTAATTGTAAGAGTAAGGAAGGTGGTATTTTGTTGTTGATAAAATCTAGGTAAGCGCTGAACCAGCAGACACTTGATTAGTGGTATGACTATCACCTCTAGCCATGACCATCACTTTGTATCAGGCTGTGTGGAACGAGGACCACATTATTTATTCACCTCTTTTAAGATGGCTAGTTATGGTACGGGAGAAATTTGGCTGCAGTTTGAAGCAGATCGAGTGATATGGAACGATATAGAAGTACTGTTGTTGTTGGTGCTGTTCTTGAAGAATATTTTTTTATATAAATAAGGTCGAATGACTGAAGTTGCTGCTAATATCGTGGGTCCTGTTAAGGCGGTGAGCTAGCAGGATCATTAATATACTGGGCAAAATTTTAAATTTGAATTGCTCTCGAAATTGTTGGGCTTGTGCCAAAATTTCAAATCAATATTGTTGGTATTGTTAAGGCGACGAATTGGCAATCAGAATCGTTAGCACAGCGGACAAAATGCTTAGCGGTATTTCGTCCGTCTTCACTTAAAAAAAAATAAAATTTCGCCAAGGTCGACTTTGCCTTTCATATTTTCGGGGTCGATAAAGTAAATTGCAATTAAGCACGGGTGTCGATGTAATCGACTTACCCTCTCTCCCGAAATTGCTGGCCTTGTGCAAGAATTTGAATCCAATATTTGGAGTCGAAAAAGAAAAGATCTTCATCTTTCTATCAACAAATGAAATTCATTTATAGGGATGTCTTATCAGCCTAGTTTGCAAATGTTTTACATCAATTCGGCGAAATGATAGCTACCGGGTGACACAAAGAATGTAGATGTCAATATATAAAGATATGGTCAGTTCTATATTGAATGCACATCTGTTGGGTGAAGCAGACATCTCTTCTACGGAACACTAAACCACAGTACAAACTTTTTAGGTAAAAAAAAAAAGAGAATTGTTTCTATTTTGTCAGTGCATATTAATTTACAATTTCGAGAATGTATATAATGTAGAACATAAAGACAGTGTTTTTCTAAAACTCGAAACTAGTATTATCAATAAACACAGTCTCTCAAGAGTTTCACACAACATAGAAACCTGAAAAGATTCAATTTTAGATGATAAGTACAAGCATTTTAGTAAAAATATATACCAAAAGAACGACACGGAAATTTGCTATAAGCCATTTTGTGTAAATCATGTTTCCCTATCACAAGTTCAGCAAAATGATGAACACAGAGCAACACCAGTTACATCCAATAATGTACACACACACACACACACACACACACACACACACACACACACACACACACACACACACACGCACACACACACACACACACACACGCACACACGCACACATACACACACAAATATGTAATATAATATAGTGTAATATATTATTTCTGGGAAATGCGTGCCTGTGGAATATCTCTTTCTATAAATTCTGAACAATATATCATTGCTAGCGGATTTTTTTAAAAACTTTTGCTATTAGAAACTTATACATACTATTATTATACATAAAACCTATTCAGATTCTAATTAGATTTGCACAGATACCTATCTCTAGACGAACAAAAAAATATCTTTACACGAGAAAGAATTAGCGAGTTGAACTCATAAAAATAATAATGTAACTCTGACGAAATTAAAATGGCGAAATTGATGTGATAGCATAACGAGAATTAATAGAAGGTTTTTACTGAATTATAATACTTATATTCTTTTCTTTCCTTTTCAGCTAAAAGAATGGATGTAAAAGCTGGATCATGTGAGACTCTTCGACACATGCAAAAGGACTCTCAGTCTTATGAAGTTCATAGTTAACAAGCGATTGACGTTAATGCTTTTTGTAAATGTTAAAAGAAACACACATGATGCAATTTGTGTATTGGAGAAAAAAGTATCATATCAAGGGAGAGAAATACGCCTCATAGAATCAGTTAAATACAAACTTACTAATGCATTATGTTATTAGTTTTCATTAGAATAATGCTTTCTAATATAGATAGAAGACCACAAAATTTTCCATAGATGAATATAATCGAGTATGTTGATCCTTCAAAGGACAAATAGTTGGGACTCAGAACGTACACAAAAAATCTAATTAACACAAAGCCTTATCGTTGACGCTCTACCAACTCTACTAATCCACCAAACAATATAACCACAATGAGATTCTCATGGAGAAGCATTAAGACACCAGATGAATTACAGATGCTTCAAAAAGTCATATGGCGCGCATATATTTTACAAAGATGATTACAGCATAGCGCGGGAACAAAACTAATTAGAGACAACTCTTTTGATGAGCTCAAGTTGTCATATATATTTATATATATATATGTATATGTATACGTACATGCAAACATACATACATACATATGTGCATGTATATATGTATGTGTATATACATATACATATATATATGTGTGTGTGTGTGTATAAATATATATTCATATGTATGTATATGTATATTAATGGCGGGGAAAATTAGATTTTGCAACATTACAGTATTTCCACAAACGTATAATCAGCGGAAATAAAGGGAAAAAGCTATAGGGTAAAATTGAAAACAAATTACACATTTGGCTTAGTGAAACCTTGACGCCATTCCTATGATGAGGCTCACCACCAACAAGGAGTATACGAACACACACACACACACACACACACACACACACACAAACACGTATGTATAATCTCTCTTTCCTCCCCACTCTGTCTGCACACACACATATATATATATATATATATATATATATATATATATATATATGTATATATGTATAAATGCATATACATGTCTTTAAGCATGCAAGAATGTACTCATGCGAGCATGTATATATATACACATACATACATATACATACGTACGTACATACATACATGCCAAATATTTGGAGCTGGATTAGCTGTAGCAGTTGCCGTGCTTCCATTTTCTTCAGGATGTTATTTTTATAGAAAAAAGAAATGACTATTGTTGTTGTTGTTGTTGCTCTTTTCGCTACTTTTGTTATTATTATTGTTATTGTTGTTGTTGTTGTTGTTGTTGTTTCTGCTACTGTTGCTGCTGCTGCTGCCGTCGTCGTTGTTGTTTTCGTGTTTTAGTTTTCGCGACGAAAAGCGGAATTTAAGTAAAGCAATTAAGGTGTGAAATCTAAATAGATTTAGTAAAGAACAGGAGTGAGTCTGGAATAAATTGAATTACTTTCGATATTAGACAACTGTCTTTGATATTCTGAAACTGTTAACACCTATTTGCTATTCAATAGAGACTGTATTACCAATGTTGCGCTCAGTTCCATTGCCACTGAGCAATTTGGTTAACAGCTAAATTCTGTAGATTTTGTCTGCAAGTTATAATGTGTTGGTGCCAACATGCTTGTGCGTGAGTGAGCATATATGTGCGTTAGTGTGTGGGGGTGGATGTCTGTAAATAAGTGTGTGCTTTTCTATGTGTGTCTAAGAGAATATTGTATCTGTACGTGACTGGCCTGTGCGTGTCTCTATGTGTTTCTTGTACGTGAAAGCGTTTGTCTGCAGGAAGAACTAGCGCAATGGTGGAGATATCGGTAGCTTCATTGGATATTGGAGGTTTCGATGACTCACTGGTTCTTCCGACAGGAATGGTGGTAGCCATGGTAACCATGCTGAAATACTATTCTGCAAAACCACACATTACTAATGATGCATGCGGCGACATACAAGTCACCTTCCAGTCAGCCGACTCAGTGACTCGATTTCGATTTGCTGTCGCAATGTTCAATTTACTTCGCTTCCCTTCTCCAATTAATTCACTTGACGAAATCATGAACGTCACATATTCTCATGGTCAGATTTCTCGCCTACTTCCTCCGTCCTCTCTATGATAATATTTCCGGATTTTTGACTTGGAAAGAGAGAAACTATGAATAATGAAGTGATAATCGCAGCTGGAGAAGAATTATGATCTTTAAGCCAATGAGAGAACCGGCATATCTTCTCCAGTTCTGCCAGAAATAGCTGTGAAATATTCTGTAAACAACACTTGTGTGTGGCTTAAATATCAATTAAATCACGTCTGTAGCTAAGTGGATGAAGTAAACTTGATAAACTATTCCAGGAAAAATATAGGACGGGTCTTCATGGTAAGAACATCTTTGAGCTTTGATCTCTTTGATCAAGGTTAATCTGATGTTAATTTAGGGCGGCGAGCTGGCAGAATCGTTAGCACGCAAGGTAATTTGCTTAGCAGCAGTTCCTCCGTCTCTACTGTCTGAGTTCAAATTCCGCCTGGGTAGACTTACCATTTCATTGTTTCGAGGTCGATAAAATAAGTACCAATTGAATACTGGGATTGATTTAACCTTCTTGGTACCTCATTTAGAACTGCTGGCCTGGTGCCAAGGTATGAAACCATTAAAATAACAGCAATAAGGCGGCGAACTGGCAGAAAGGTTAGCACGCCGGGCAAAATGCTTAGCAGCATTTCGTCTGTCTTTCCATTCTGTGTTCAAATGCTGCCGAGGTCCACTTTGCACACACATACGCACACACACTCATATATGCACGCACACACTCACCCACACACATGTACACAAAGAAACAAAAAGAACGCAGCTTGAATAATGGACAGAGTCAACAACAATTGAAAATGTTGCAAGGCGCAATGAAAATTTTAGAAAAATAAATAAGTATATGAGTGGAAATTTTACCGGTGAGTGTGTTAAATTACAAGGAACTAAAAGAGAATGACTCTCCCAAGACACAACAGAACAAAAAGCAACACACTATTAAATAAGCTTTCTCCCCTTATATGACAAATGAATGAAGTGATAATTGTCTATTCATACAAGATGATTATACACTGAAATACAAATGTGTCGACCACTCCCGTAACAGGTGTGTGTATATTTGCCTGACGTTGTCGTGGATGAAGGTGCGATGTTTTCAGGAACGTTGGTCCACAAATACAGCAACAAGAAGACATGTACGTAACTCGTTTGTTTGTATGAAACGCATACACACACACACACACACACACACACACACACACACTGATGTACACACACGCACAATCACGCCTCCAGGTACATACGTACATACACACACAAGCTCACTCACAAGTGCATACGCATATCGGGTTCACTCACAGTTGAAGAACACAAATGAGTACTACTCCTGCTTCATGAAGAACAATGCTGCTGCATGCACAGACATTCGGGATAGCAGCCAGATTAAGGCCACTCAAATACTTTAGATTCAATCACTAACGGACAAACGTCAAGCTCTGCTCCACAAG
Organism: Octopus bimaculoides; assembly: GCF_046866305.1. Classification (NCBI taxonomy): domain Eukaryota; kingdom Metazoa; phylum Mollusca; class Cephalopoda; order Octopoda; family Octopodidae; genus Octopus; species Octopus bimaculoides. Next base: position 23,453,352 of record NC_142935.1, read on the forward strand.
CCTATCTCTTTTGTTTTCAACCGCTAAACTAACAGCCCCATGTTCTTCGAAGCTGGTTGGTCTCGCACCCGCATCACTAGACACCTTGACTTGCCTTTCCAGGTCTCGTCAGTCTTGTTGCATCCAATCAAATAGGTTCCGTATTAACCATTAGACAGCCCTTCCTTTGCAGATCGTCAACCTTATGGAACGATCTTCCTCGTAATGTCTTTCTCAAAACTCACCACTAACCTTGCAGAAAAGAAGGACACATTGGATAATGGTGGTTCGCGAGAGAGCACTGTACTTATAACGAAAGTGGAATACTCACGGTTTGTATAACTTTGGTCACTGATTTACAAATCGGGACCCATGTGGGGCAAACACAAAAATAAAAACAACACTGCAATCTTTCTTTTTCCGATATAAAACCCGAAACTTTGTAGACGTTTCATCGTCACCCATTTTGTTATGAAAGCATAAAATGTCATACACATTTTTAACATTTTGTGTGCCCCGCAGCACTGTAAGTAGCTGAACTTTAGTACGGAACAACGTGAGAAGAAATGCCATCTTCAAGAAAACAAAATGTTAATCGCTTCAAGAATCGAACTTGCGGCGTTACTGTTGCGAATCCAACAACTAAACCACTAGACCACGTTCCTGCATTTATACCCACTATTAATTCTTTTTTGGATAGACGTGGGCGTAGTAACCCGTAAGAAAGGAAAACAACACACACACACTACATACACACATATACACGAACATAAATACATATTTATGTAAATATATAGATATATACACAAACATGCAAACACATCGTCCCTCTCTATCTCTCACACACAAATAGATATATAGCTATCTGTGTATCATAATAAATGAATGTACATTGCAGACAAGTATGCTACTGTTGTTTTGCACAAGAAAAAAAAAATTCTCCATATATATGTGTTCAAAACATAATACATAATATGTATCGATGCGAAACAAATTTTGCCGAAGCAGTGACTTTGTCACATGCCTGGACGAAATTTGATCTTTGATATTTAAACAGCATTAACTGGTATTGCTGAATGATTGCTGGTCCGTAAAAAACTCCGTGTACTTAACTGAAACAATACTAAATCAAAAAGCCAGCTCTGTTTCATACAAAATGTAAATACCCCATAGAAATGTATGCTGTGTGGTATTATCCGAAATTAAATATCTCCGTAAACATGCTGCATTCAGAATAGAAAAATATAGCGAAATATCAAGAGATTCAAGAGAGCATTAGATGCGATCCGCCTTCCTTGACATGCGAAGAAACGGTAGCCGTCATTGACAACCCCTCAGGCAGACCAAACGTATTTAACGTTCCTATGAATCACGGTGGCAAGAATATTCGAACTGCGCACGTATAGCCTGATTGGAAATCGTACTACCAATGACACAAGTTGTATTCAGAGTATATACGCTTGACTATGTATGATCTAAATGGATTCATTTCTGAAAAGCATATTATTTATGTTAAGTGTAGTGGCATATACGGCAAAAGTTCAAAGGCCCGTTTTTTTAATTCTATTTTATATTTAAATTTTGCAACTACACATACATACATACATACATACAGGTACACACGCACATACACGCAAACACACACACATCAATAACAGCATAGTTGAATGAATAAGAAATTCGCTTTGCAACAAGGTGGCTTCGGTATCAATATCACTGTGGAGAGTCTTTGGCAAGTGTCTTTTGATATAATCCAAGCCTGACCAATGCATCGCAAGTGAATTTGGTAGACGGAAACTTAGCGGAAGACCATCGTACGCATATATATATATACATACATATATATATATATATATATATATATATATATATATATATATATATATATATATATATATATATATATATATATATATATATATATACACAGTAATCCCTCGACTATCGCGGGTGTTAGGTTACAAACCGCACGCAATAGGGGAAAATCCGCGAAGTAGATATACTGTACTGTATATTTATTATTATTATTTCTATAATTTGTATATGCTTATTTTATTATAAATGCAAAACAGCACTGCAGAGGAATCGACGTAAGCTTAAATAATAAAAAGCGTTAGGTGAACCGCGGTAGGTGGACCGCGATGGCGACGGATTACTGTGTGTGTGTGTGTGTGTGTATACATACATACATATATATATATATATATATATATATATATATATATATATATATATATATATATATATATATATATATATATATATATATATATATAGATATGCAGGGCAGGGAACTAAAGGCAGGTGGGATTTTTACTCTTCTCTACTGTTTTTTGTTCTGTGTGTATCAAAAATATCGCTATCAATCTAGAGTAATAATTTGTAGTTTTGAAATCAGTAGTTCTTTGACTGCTATTTCTGAATTCTCAGTAT
>NC_142935.1:23458263-23460763 GCF_046866305.1 Octopus bimaculoides
CCTTAACGTTCAGCGCCGACTTCAATCGGCTGATACCCCCGGGTCAATCCTTGATATAAAATGTCGCTATCCAGGGTTGTAAGGACTAATAGAAAGATTGGTCGGTGTTAGAGTAGTATACACTGGTGATGACGAAAGTATGAGGCGCATTTCATCGAGTAGGATACGATAGAATTCGTCAAGTTCCAGTTGTAGAATATTGATTCGCAGGAGTAAACGCATTAGAAGAGATTATGGCAGTGAAAGGGGGAAAATAAAACAAATGAATCTGCGCTAGTGTTTGCAACGGAAATCTTTGGAAATTAAACGAATGGCCTTGTTTTTTTTCATGTAATACGCGGTGCCTGTGCGTGATGTATCCTCAATATATATATATATTTCTGCAGTAACTCTGAAGTGATTCACGCATGTCCTTTAAACAGAGTTAATAATAGAGGTGGACTGAATTATCCTCCGAAACCTTGAGGAGTACGTTTATCTCGCTTTGCATGCAAGTACTTACGTATGTATGTATGTATGTATGTATGTATGTATGTATGTATGTATGTATGTATGTATGTTTCTATGTATGTATGTATGTATGTATGATTGTATGTATGTATGTATGTATGTATGTATGTAGGTAGGTAGGTAGGTAGGTATGTATTCAGGCAGGTAGGTAGGTAGGTACGTAGGTACGCACGTACGTACGTACGTAGATATGTACATACATACGTATGTATGTTTGTCTCTTCTGTATGTTATCATTCAAATTCTTCCTATGAAGGAGGTGGTTTGTAAACAAAGATACAAAGCTCAAACTTTGAAATGTAGATAACAAAAACGACGACACATTTTAAAACTGAGTCTTGCATTGTCTTATTGTTCCGCATACAGACTATATATTTTATGGGCAAATAGGTTAGCTTCTTTTTCTGAAAATCTAAGCTTATCCAGATGACAGTTAGGCATTTACTAACAAAAGGTTAGGCATTTACTTCGTATGTCTGTATGTATGTACATAGATACATACAAATGTATGTATGTATGTATTTATGTACACAGACATACATATACATACATACGTACACATGCACATAATACTCACACACGCACATAATACACAATTTTTTAATGATTATTTAATTTTTTGAGCTTTTACGTTTTTGATATTGCAGTGACGTATTCTCTTGACATTTTTCGTTTAGATTCTTAGAATTTATGATATTGATGTCACAGATCCATTTTTTTCAGTTTTCCGTCACTGATATCATTATTTATTTTAATATGATGCCAGGCAAGAAGTTATGTGACTCAAGTATACCTTTGTAGTTAATAACTTCCCTTTGATACTTCAGGGTGGGATTACCTTAAATAAATGTCATCTGGTGTAGCCTCGGTTCGAGTAATAGCTTTCTCAGAGAAACTGTACAGCTACTGTCTGTGTGAAAGATTATATAAGGAGCCGTTGTTTATGTTTCTTCAACAGATTCCATTCTGTTGAATATATTCGGATCAGGACTCCGGTTTCAGGATAATTACCACTCTTGTTTTAATCATTCATGAGGTTTCCGCCACGGTTACTATGTTTCCTACACTAAGTTACAACAAGAACTGTTGTAGGAATAACAACAACAACAACAAAAACCCAGAAAAATCTAATTATTGAATTAAACACGTCAAAATTTGAATGCTGTATTTGAATTTTATTTGCATTTATATTTTGATAATTGTTAGTGTATCATAGCTTTTCATCAACATAGAGATTTCAGATATTTATAATTCTGGTTCAAATTGCTAATATAAACCTTCTTTTCTTTATTGCACGATCAATTCTCATCCTACTGTCTCACTTTAGAATAACTGACGATGTTCCAAATGTCCTCTCTCTATACACACAGTCGTTTTATATGCACACCTGACATGTCTCAAACAGAGACAACAGCATGATTTTATTGCTGTTTTCATGCATATGAAAAGGAACGTGAACATGTTAAAGCAAGTATCTTGCATACAGAGGTATTGGCAATTAGTATTACATAAATTATATTTGAATAAATATAACGCACACTATCATTAATATGACAAATGCTGTTGCGCAACGTGATGTAATTAGTATTCCCTGCGTTTCAACAGCAGCCCTGTCACAAATATTGTGTAATTCACAAACAGCATCTTACACAAACCTATCTTAAATGATATAATATATAGTGTATGGTTGTTTATATTTTCTGTGTTGTAGAATAGTTGGATACTTTGGACTTGATTTAACAGGAATCACCCAAAATATATTAAGAATAGAAGCGCACAAACGATGGAAACTAGTTACATTTACCAGACAAAACAATTACTATTATCCTTCAAGTTTGTTTTTACAGTAAATGTTCTTAATAACATCTATCTAACTAATTGACACTAGTCTAATACATTGTTAAACTCCCTTATCTTTATATCTGTAAATAACTATTCAGTCACGTAACGTCTTTCTGAGAGAGATTTATCAATCGTAGAGCTACTTATA
>NC_142935.1:23468263-23473263 GCF_046866305.1 Octopus bimaculoides
ATATATATGTATATATATATATGCATACATGCATACATATATACTTACATACATACTCATACACAGAGAGTAACGCCCACAGACATATGTAGTTCGTTAATAGTACATATTCACATTTGTCACTTTCACAACATGTACATACTGTATATGCATATATATATAAATGTATATATATATATATATATATATATATATATATATATATATATATATATATATATATATATATATATATATATATATATATATATATATAATGATGTGTGTGTGTGTGTATATATATGTATGTATATATATATATATATATATATATATACGTACATATGCATATATATAGATATATTACATATATATATGCATACATATACACACGCACACACATACATACACACACACACACACATATGAATGTAGTTATAATTAGTTTTATATAATGCATTTGTGTTCTAATCTGTACTAGAGCAATTTGCGGTTAGCAACTGACACACTAACGAAGCTGTTATAATATGCGTGCTTAATATAGATGTATGTGTGTGTGTATTCTTATATGGGCATATATGTGTATGCATATATATACATTCATACACATATATAAGTATGTATATATATATATATATATATATATATATATATATATATATATATATATATATATTTTTATATATGCACAAACGTTTTTGTGTGTGTACACACCTGTTTGCATATCATAGGTTTATGTGCGTTGCGTTACACCTTCTATAAGCATATACACACATAACCATATATGTAGAATTTCATCATAAATTTCTGTATTCATGGTCTGAACGTCGATATGAAATATCTCGCTTTCGCACCTACCCACACGCGTACACACCCCCGTACACACTGCCATAGACGCACTCATAGTCAAACCTATACACCCGCACAAACGCATACTCAAACATAATCAAACTCATGGGCATGCGCACTGGTGTATTCATGCTTACAATTAATCGGCTTCCTTTAAGGAGCAAAGCACACATTTGGATCTTAGAAACTGATTCTTTGGTTAAATGATATTACAGATTTCATTGAAGTGTGAAGCTTCTACAACCTTGAGCCTTTCACAATGTAATCCGGTTTTCACAGACTGAAGGCGAGTCAATCAAAAACGTATAAAATATATATCCTATTAAATATGCTCTGTCATTATATATGTATACCTGCATACAGACGCACACACACGCACACATACACATACACACAAACACACACACACAAACTTAACTAGAAATATATAGACATAAATGTATATGTACATATATATATATATATATATATATATGCATATAGCAAAAATACCACACACACACACACACACACACACAGTCACACACACATATGTGTGTATATGTAAATATATATATATATATATATATATATATATATATATATATATATATATATATATATATATATATATATATATATATATATATATATATATATATATATATATATATATATCCAGATAGATATAGATATAAATATACCTGTTTTTATCTGTTCAAGTATATGTGTGTTTACATATATCAACATATTTCCATACACACACAAACTCACACACACGCGCACACACAGAAACTTATATATATTGCACATTTCTATTTGTACGTGCGTATATATATATATCCTTTGAAGAACATGTAAATTTTGTGTTGAAATTGCACCTGTTGGTTATGTTTCACACAACCTCATACAGAATATGTACCGTATACTGATTCAACAATATTCTCAACCATTAAAGAGAATCTACAATACGCCTCTGGGCATGCTCTTTCTTTATAAGGAGTGTCAATTTTATTCTTTTATTACCGATGCCTTTATTAATAGTTTATTGGTTGACAATCATCAAAAGTTTAGAAGTTTGGTCGAGCGGACATTCAAGGTTGCGTTTAATAAATGTACACTGCCTTGCCGGCGCTAAGCTCCGACACTGATCCCTGGTGTTCTATATTTAACTGCAGACGTTATGTCATTTCTATGTACAATATATGATATATATATATACATATATATATATACATATACATACACATAAATATATATATATATATATATATATATATATATATATATATATGTATATATATATATATATATGTATATATATATATATATATATATATATATATATATATATATATATATATATATATATATATATATATATATATGCATCATATATGTATATGTATATATGTATATATATATATGTATGTATAGATATGTATATATATATATATATATATATATATATATATATATATATATATATATGCATCATATATGTATATGTATATATGTATATATATATATATGTATGTATAGATATGTGTATATATATATATATATATGTATATATATATATATATATATATATATATATATATATATATATATATAGGTGAGAAAGTTGGTATGTGAAAGCACGTGGTTGGATGTATCGTAACATGTCTTCGCTATGTTACGATACAAGTAGAGAAATTTGAAAATACAACACGAAACCGGTTATTTCTCCAAATACAATGTTTATATACCAAAAATTTTATAACATTTTTCTGACATAACAATTTAAATATATACTTTAATCATGTAACACAAGCCTTCGGTAGTTTTTTCACTCTTGTTTATCTTTTATATATATATATATATATATATATATATATATATATATATATTATATATAAAAAATACAGAATGGGACAAGAACGCAAAACATCCAGACAGTTAGGTGATACAAAAATGGGACAACAAATCATCTACATAGACGATACAAAGAAAACAAGGACAGGTCATTCGGAGTTTTCTTTCCTCAGTCGAGATCCACATTATCTTTGCAATTTCGACTGGTTATTCTCGATATTGGTCCAATCTGTCCAGCCCCAAGGAAATACTAAGCTAAGATGAATATGATACTTCAGTTCAGGCTCCGGAATTTAGTACAGTATTATCCATACAATTTCAAATAAGGGGATTAAAATAAAAATAAGCAACAAGGATAGATCGATCACGCAGACCAATGGTTCTCTACAATTTCTTACCTATAGACCTTTTAACTCTTATTTTAATCGGTTGGACCTCCATAGCCATTCGATATTTAAAAAACATCGTATTGTATTTCTATGATTAAATTGTATAGAAATATTGTTAAAATATTTTATATATTGAAGGATTATAATCAATTTATAGCAGAAAAAATTGACGAAAAAGTCTTGCATGGAATCCTCAGGTTTGTGTGGAACCCGATTGAGAACATGTGACGAGGAATATTCCTCTCACGTTCTTGTTTAGGCTCAAGGAGGCAGCCATGATGAAACAAATTCCAGCCGTGATCTTCCAGAATTTTTTGCTATCTTTTATCTTTTACTTCTTTCAGTCATTTGCTGTGGCACCATCATTAAGTGATTCAGTCGAATGAATTGCCTCCAGTCCTTGTTTTTAACATCTGATATATATTCCATCCATTAACTTTCTCAAAAAGCTAATTTACAGACGAAAACACACCAACACTCACATATACAAACAAACATACATACATACATACACACACAGACACAAACACAACAGGATTCCTTCAATTTCCGTGTAACAAATCCACTCACAAGGCACTACTATGCGCGAAGATATTGTAGATAACTCCTGCCCAAGTGGTTGGGAAACAAACTTCTTACCACACAGCCACGACTCTGCAAGACACCGTAAACTACAATTTTCAATTTTCTTTTTTTCTGTTCGAAGCGCGGGATATTATTTAAGAAGCAACCCAATATAAGTCAAAAAATACTTCCAACCGCCGCAGTTTGGAGAGTGTAGGAATCTGTGTGAAGCAAGAGCTAGCCTAAACGACCCCAAACACCTTTTCTTTTCTTTAGGATTAAAGAGCTAAGATTTATAGAACTAAGCTCCGTACTATAAATCAAGTGAACTCATTTGGCTGCATAATTTGAGTCGGTAGATGTAACATGCTATTTAGTGTAGCCATTAATTAAACATGGTGTTGTTAGTTCGACTCGTTTACTTAATGTGGAATGTTTTAGAAAAGTGTTCAGAGTGGCAGTCTTCATCAAGAGAAAGTTTATAACTAGGAGAGATCATCTTTTACATGCACCCCCCACACACACATACACACATTCACACACACACAAACACAATCACATACACATGTGATATCTCAATTGCTTTTTATAAATAACTAAAATGATTTATAATAAAATCTCATCCGACAATTTAAAATACGTATATATATATATATATATATATATATATATATATATATATATATATATATATATACATGCATGTGTGTGTGTGTATGTATTTCCATTTAAGTATGTATGTATGTAACTATGTTTGTATGCATCTATCTATTTATTTATCTATCGCTCTACTGTATATATGTATATGTTCACGCATACACATTTAAACAGTCATACGCATAAATATTTCTATTTACACTCGTAAAATAATATGATTAATATATGCAATAGAACATCTACTAAATCGTATGAGCTTCCCTGTAAGCTTATGTATACATCAGTAGAAGTATGATGCCGTGCAAATCAATATAGATGCGTTTGCATCCTTGCATATGGAACGTACATACATATTGTATTCACGTACACGACTATATGCATAAATATATAATCTAAATTTATATGTATATATACATATGTATATATATATATATATATATATATATATATATATATATATATATGCATGAACACATATACACATTTAAATAAACTTTAATATATACATATATATATACACACAAACATATATATATGTTTATATGTATATATATGTATATATATATATATATATATATATATATATATATATATATATATATATATATATATATATATATATATATATATATAAATATACATGCATACATACATACATACACACACACATATTTATTTATATCCATATACATATATGTATATTAATATATATGTATATATATATAT
>NC_142935.1:23480763-23483263 GCF_046866305.1 Octopus bimaculoides
CTGAATCACCTAATGATGGGTCTCCTGCCGACTCTGAATTGTGCGGTTGGTTTCATAGAAAGAGGCACAAATTTAAAATATTGAGACAGAGTTCATGCATAGTAAAATCTGCATGTACGTTGATACAACAAACATAAATATACTTGTCTCTAGACGACTAAATTTGAGAAAATGAAGCTTCCTGTCCAACCACTATAGCTCTGAAATCTGTTCCCGATTATAACATATATATTCCTTTATTCTTTTACTTGGTTCAGTCATACTGGAGCACTGCCTTGAAGAGTTATAATCGAATGAATCGATCCCAGCGCTTATTTTTTAAAGCCTTGTACTTTTGTCGAACCGCTAAGTTACGGGGCTGGCCCGAGGCTATAGTAGAAAACACATGCCCATTGTGCCACGCAGTGCGACTGAACCCCGTACCATGTGGTTGGAAACTGAGCTTCATTTTCTCAAATTTAGACATTCTAAAGGCAAGTATATTATGTTTGTTGTATCAATAATTAAATCCTGTGAAGAGAAATTTTTGCTTCACAGAGAAAGGTGATAATTTCCATGGGTTAACACGATAGCTCGTGTTGTGCTGAAGGCAGAAGAGCTGAAAGGCTTGTTTCTATGAATGGATAATAAATCAATCAAATTTGAAGATAATCCCCCAGAGAAATATAAATACAGAAATAAATAAATAAAAAGATAGATAAATAATTAAATAAAAGATGTAAATGTGGAAATGCTAACCTATGTGAATATGTATTCTAAAAGAATACAGTCAATACGGCATTTTAAAGCAACATGTTATTGCTGTAGACTTCGTCAACGAATGAAATTCATTTAGAATAAAACTTGAACCAAATAAATGAAAAGCTGCATAGGTTATTTTTGAGAGAATAAGTGTAAACATTACATTATAGTGAGTAACTGTTACTGATTTCAAAATTTGGCACGAGGCCTGAAATTCGTTGTGATGTTGGAGGGTAGTCGATTAACTAGACCCTAGTACTCAGCTGGTGCATTTTTTATCGACCGCGAAAGAATGAAAGGGAATCGATCTCGGCAGACAAAATACCACTACGCGTTTTGCCCGGCTTGATAACGATTCTCTCAGCTCGCCGCCTTGCAAGTAGTAAATATTAATGAAGTCAATGTGTTAGCGCAGAACTATTTTATTTCACAGTGTGATGAATTACATTTCTATTTTCCTGATATTAGCGAATTACGTTATCAACTCATTCTAAATCCCTTTAGAATTAATCCTAAATCAGTTCCAGACATTCTGCAAAATGAATACGTAGAAACTGTAACTCTGCAACGAAAAATATTTTCAGTGCTTCGTTGCCAAAATGTTTGTGTTCCATGGGGAACAATTACTCATCTGACTTTAAAAATGCAAGGCATAGTGTTTGGCTCCTCCCATGCATTTAACCTTGTGAAAAAGGATTTTTTGCAATGTGTATAACCAAAATCATATATCATACAAAACTCAGCTGAGTGTGATACGCTGGTGATATTGATATTCGTATCAGCGATATTCGTATCAGCGATATTCGTATCAGCGATATTCGTAATCAGCGATATTCGTATCAACGATCAGGATGCAGTTGTTATTGTTGTTGCAATTCTATGGTAACTTTCATCACTTAGAGGGTAATTTTTCAGTCCATGGAAAGATTTCTGTTCAATTTTATTTCTTTATATATATTTGCCTTTAGTTTCTTTTAGCATTTCTGTTTCATGATGCTCACACTCTTAGAAGTCATGAGCCCGTAAAGCTTATTCCGACCCAAACAAAAACCAGACTCTGCCTTTTGTTGAGCACGGACAAACCAACATGTGTAATAAGAAAGTTATATGAATAGAAACAATTTCATGTCCATCGGACGCATCAAAGATAAATTTGGTAATATCAAATCGCTGCATTCGTCTTTTTTCTTAAAAATAGGATGCATAAAGGACAAAATGTAGTCACTATTTGGCAGAAAGCTTCGTTTGATATTAATAGACCTTCTTTCAAAAGAAGATCGTGGAACATTGAAGTGTAATCAACGCTGTCGAATGGAATAAATGCGAGTTGCTTTTTATTTTCAACACTGCTGAACTACAAGAGTGGAATGTTGTAGCTCCAGACCAAATTATGTCAGCCTGTACATAAACACAATTTTTCTAACCGTACCGAAATTATCTTTGACATAAATTAAGGACAGACGCTTTGTTTTTCTGGTTCGTCAGTGTAATTAGGGACTGGATTTTCCTGAGGGATTTAAATTTTTCTTGCTTTGTGGCTAGCTTGTTATTTCAACGATTATTATAATGTATATGGTACTTTTCAAGTTTGTCACTATATTGTTCAAAATATTATTTCAAGTGCCATCGCTTATGTGGTAAAAATTCGAGGTTTCCGACACATCCTCATTCAGCTACGAGTATTAAGAACAGTATCCATTTAAGTGCGACAGATGACAAACATCTACCTTACACACATTATCTAGATTCTAGAATCATT
>NC_142935.1:23485763-23498263 GCF_046866305.1 Octopus bimaculoides
TCATCATCCGGATATCCCCCTACTTACCTCCGTCCGGTATCATATACTTCATCCTTCAATTATCTCCACGTTCTAGTCACATAGTCACACCTACTGTCACGTGTCACCAATCTTGTCGAGATATCTGACTCAAATGATCAAGTTCTTACTTTCGCCGGTAAGTAAGAAAATGACTCAAAGCTGGACCGACATTTTATTCTACCGTTTCTTTCGAATACTTCCGCTGTTTCAAATTCGGAAGAAAATTCTAAGCATAAAAGAATACGGTTAATAATGTACGGCATATATTGGTTTCAAGTTCTGGCGCGAGGCCAGTAATTTCGAGAAAGATAGTACTTATTTTATCGACTGCGGAATCTGAACTCAGAACCTAAAGGCAAACGGAATGTCACTGACCATTTTGTCCAGCCTGCTTACGATCCTGCCATCTCACCGTCTTATGTACAGTAGACATCGGCTTCAACTGTTAGCAAAAGGCCAGCAATTTCGCGCGAAGGGCTAAGCCGATTAGATCGACGTCAGTCCTCTATTGTTACGTATTTCATTGATTCGGATCTCTGAAAGGCAAAGTCAATCTCAGCGAATTTTGAACTCAGGACGTAAAGACCAACGGTGTACTGCTAAGCGTTGCGACCGACGTGCTAACGATTCAATCAGCTGATCGCCTTTTGTGCCCTATGTATAAAAAAAATACATATTTATGTTACAGACATAGCGAATTTGATGGTATATAAGACAGACTTTCTTTTCCCCTTAAAATATATCAAAATATCTTACTGATTTCTCTCCGAAAATATGTCTCTCATAAGCAAATTTTGTCCCTGGCGCTCTTTCCTCAGAATATGTGCTGCTGAAATTGGGAGTATCCACTATGCCCGTACATCTTTTCTTTTTTTCTTATCACAGCCATGCGACTGTGGTCATGTTGGATGTATATAAATTTTATTGAAGAAGGATTTTTGTGGGTGCTGGTGGTGGTGAAAACCTATGATATACACCATAAGTTTTGACAAACTGGCCGAGGAATCGGTAAAACCGAATTAAACGGCGTTCTGTTTTTCTGTTCTTCAGTTTCCTTTTAATTCGTCAGTTATGCCAAAAATGTAGCAGTATATACCTGGAAATTCTGCTTGCCTTACAAATTCTCTTCAATTTGCTCTCATTTACTCTGTCAGCTTGAGGTCCGAACGATTCTGTTAATATGGAGGGCATGTCATAGATGAGTTTGCAGAAGTTAACACAAGGACTTTAACAAATACAACTCATTGATTGGTTGACTGAACTATCATTTAAACAAATTGACTAATAAAAGAAATGAAATAAATCAGTGCGTGTGTTTATTATTGGCATAATGACCCTTCGCAGATACAACAAATTTTGTCTGAACGCATGAGTTCACATGAAAAACATTGGAAACAAAATATAAAGCTTTCTGTTGTTAATAATATATTAAAGTTAAGGCTACGAGCTGGCAGAATTGTTAGCACGCCGGGCAAAATGCTAAGCGGCATTCCGTCCGGCAATACGTTCTGAGTTCAATCCACCGAGGTCGACTTTCCCTTTCATCCTCTCAGGAACGATAAAATAAGTACCAGTTGAACACTGCAGTTGGTGCAATCGAACTACTTCTTCCCCAAAATGCTGGTCTTGAACCAAAATTTTATAGTAATAATATATTGAAGTAATAGATGACATCATTGACCAAGCAGTGGATGGCAACGTCGGATAAACATGTAGTAATAATTAGTTAATTTTCTTTATGGTTTCAGTCCAAAATCCCAACGAGTCTTTTAATTGGCCGGGTCGATAAAATTAAGTACCAGGAAATCTCCGAAATCTATTAAATTTACTGTCCATTTTGCATAAATTATTTGCTTCTCTGATTATATTCACAAGCAGCTTCGAACAAAATGTTGTGGGGGTTATTATGGTAAAGAAGTTTGTGCTTTAATTTCGAGGTGGGATGCGTGTAGTGGTGTGTTTCGTATTAGGCGAAGGCAAAACACTCATTGAAGATGTGGTTGGTTGGCACTCCGTCAGTTACGACGACGAGGGTTCCAGTTGCGTGCAAGTGGCTGAGCACTCCACAGACACGTGTATCCTTAACGTAGTTCTCGGGGAGATTCAGCGTGACGCAGAGTGTGACAAAGCTGGCCCTTTGAAATACAGGTGCAACAGAAACAGGAAGTAATAGTGAGAGTAAGTTGTGGTGAACGAGTACAGCAGGGTTCGCCACCATCCCCTGCTGGAGCCTAGTAGAACTTTAGGTGTTTTCGCTCAATAAAGACTCACAACGCCTAGTCTGTGAATCGAAACCGCGATCCTACGACCGGGAGTCCGCTGCCCTAACCACTGGTCCATTGCGCCTCCACCATTGAAGATGTAAATAATCCTTTACAAGGTAATAATTTTGTACTTGCTGTACTATGATATAATCTAGTAATAAATGACGTGAAGTTGTAGTATTATGCATAGGATCAGCATAAACTTTGTATGCCTATACTTATGGCAGAATATAACCTTCAGCGAGATCTCATTGGTTATCAGACTTCGCGATTCAAGTTTAAATTGACATACAATTGCATAACTCTGGAATCGATAAAACAATTATCATTTGAAAATCGACTCATTCACATCACGATATTTACAGATTTTAGATGTATATAAATGTTTAAAAGTAACATATCACTAAGTGTAGTCGAGGCTAGTGCACTGTACTATAGGATTTAGTTATGTTCTTTCGCAATTTAATTTCAGTTTCTGCTGACCTAAACGTTCAGCGAAATATAGAGATCGAAAAATCGCTCGGAGGTTTTCTTTTGCGCATGCTCACTACTTCTATTTGTTAGTGCAACTGATCTATCTATCTATCTATCTATCTATCTATCTATCTATCTATCTATCTATCTATCTATCTATCTATATATATATATATATATATATATATATATATATATATATATATATACACACTACGTTTTTGGTCCCCCTGAGTTTACTAATATGACTTGCTTTCTATATCGTGTCTATGTATAAGCTTTTTATCTTTCTATAATTTTTACTTAGATTTCTTATATATTTTTTTAATATTTTTTACATAATTATAGAGTTAATGTTTTGTATTTTTTCCGCACATATTTTTTACTGTTTTCTCCCCTCCATACAGCATTGATATTGCTCTTTCTTCTACTTCAATTATTACATAGTTTTCCTTCTAAAAATGCACACATACAGGAGGAGTAAATTATAAGAATGCATTCAATGTGGCTCCCGATAAACAGTAAAAGTAATTACCCGATCGATGATGGGTTTTACTGCTAGTATATATTCATATATAAACCTAATTATTTATGTTCATCTAGCTAATATAGTTTTTACTTGGCAACAACGTAATAAGTAAAACGTTTAATCGTGTTTGATTTCGTTATTCTATCTTTTAACGTTTCAAAATATGGCTGATAATGAATTATGACGTAACACTTCAGAACAACTTTCGGGCCAGGATCTATAGACAATTCCTAGAGATCCCTAGCCTGGCAGTGCTATTGGGGACCATTGCCCGCTGGAGACAAGGTCTACGGACACGGATCAAGAAACACTGAATGGACCTTTCCGAGAAGCAATGTCCAAATATTTCAGACCTGTGGATCTATGTCGAACAGCTGCTGTCAAGTGTGGGACGAGTCTTGTTGTCAGCCGAGTCTATCGTAAATATTGCCCCGCCACTTTCCTTTAACCGGAAAGGCAAGGCAGTTTTCATCATACTGGTGGGTATGGCGAAAGAATGTGTATGGCGGACTCACTTGAAAGGCTTAAAGACAAATACCTTCCACCCTGACCAACCTCTCATTAACATTTTCAAGCATTACTTGAAAAGGAAGATGAGAGTAGAGAGGAAAGTTTTGTCTAATGAAGATTTCCTTAAAAGGTGGGTAAATGTAGCAAGGATAGAACGCATGAATGACGAACCCATTTTAAGCATAAACCTATAGAACAAAAAGACAAAGGGCGCTTTGCTCCCATAGTTTTTTCCGTGTTTTTTTTCCGCAGGCTTTTTTTTTCCACGGATAACCCTAGTCAGTGTTTTATTTTCTTCCCCTTTTAGGAATTTCAGTTGTTAAAACGACACTTTGTTATCCTTTGTGTACACATCCCAAAACGTTTTCGGTCTCTATTTATCGGTTTCGAAAAGAAAAATTCTACATTGTATTATCCCTTGTATGTCCAACTCTGCTCACCTTAATAAAGAAATCTATATACTCCAGCAAATCACGTTACATGACAGTCTTACAAAGAAAGATACAATAAATAATATGGTCGATGGTCACTGTAACAAGTTAAAACGGTAGAAATATTGCTGCTGAGATTCTAGGTCCGCCTTGATTGAATTTGATCTTTAGGGTTAACCTAGGGCTAATCAACAATCGCTGTCACGCTGCTGGTATGTACCAACGTAGTAAATTACCTATTGCTGCAGAGTGAAATCTTTGCTGCTTTCTGATAATTTGGTCTCTGAGTTGAAGACACTTACCTTACATCCCTAATGAAAACGGTATGGACATTAAACAGTCAATTTCGACTTTTCTCTGTAGTTAGAGTCTTATGTGTGTATGTCTCTAATTAACCGAACTGCAAAGAGAGAGAGAGAGAGAGAGAGAGAGAGAGAGAGAAAAAGAAAGTGGCTTTCTTCTAAGTTTTATACCTACAAATATTAAATTTTACATTTTATGCTCTCTGTCGCTTTAGGAGCAATAACAAAGCAGTCAACAATGAACTTAGTTCAATTCAGTCGACTGTTACCCATTTTCTAGAGAAATATTTGGCGGTTTGCCTGGTGAAAACGAATCAAAATTAATTTAAATCTATAATTAACTTATTATACTGAAACTGTAAAATTACCGTGACAGCTATTATATATTAAATAATTTGTTCTTGGCATTGAATTCCCTTCATGTATGATAATCAAATTCGCCTATGCTAGAACTTGTATTAAAAAATATTATCCTTCCTTTGTGTGTGTCGTTACTGAACAAGTCAACTTTTGGTAAATATTTGTAATGAATTTTCGATTTCTACTTTAGAAGTTGCTAGATATTTTTATCGTGGACTTTCTTTGCAGAAACAGTCGAATATTAGACTAAAAACCTAGCTATATTTAATTACGTCTGTTTAAATTCTGACTGCAATTCCCATTGGGATTAATTTTGCATTTCATCCTTGCGCGGTCGATCAGATATGTGATAGTGAAGTCTTAGGGGATCAGTTACATCGACAAAACGATATCTCAAAATGTTTAACTTCGATAAACTTAGAATTCATTAGTATCACTATTCCTAAACTATTGATAATATTATTTTTAGTTACGCGTAGTTTCAGAAATACATTAAGAATTTCCTTTGTTCAAAACGAATTAGGTGCGTCTTAGAAAAACCTGCGTAAAACTGTTCAAGATTAACAGATACTGAATAAGAATACTTCAACAATGTTTACATATAGTGATACTACTATTTTTCTACCATCTATCTATGTCTGTCCTTAGAAATAATCTCTCAATATATTTACTGAAGTAATTGTGTATCATTCTATATATAAAAGTTATAACCAGATGATGGACAAACTACTTAAATAGCACAATCTATTTAAAAAAAAATTCAATAGCTAATTCGCTATAATTCTTTAGCTATTATAATAATTAGGTATTAATATGTCGATAATTGGTGCACTAGGATAATTGGTAATTTTTATCATGGAAAATTATGTAAGCATTGTCATGTTTCTTCTATTCATGCTATAGATAAAAATATGCAAAGTGGCTTTTTAACGTTTTCGTTTTTGAAGCATATTTTCTGATTCAGTGCATTGTTTCTGAAATAATCTATACAAACGATATCTGTTATTATATATTTTGGGTGAATTCCGATATTCTTTTCACTATATCTAATAGTGATAGCCTGTTTTGTTTTGTACTACGGAAGTAGTTGCTTCTGTTACCAATCGGTTTTTTTCATAGGAAGCATTCAGTTCGTTGATGTCTTCGTTATGCAAATTTATGATTTTGTGGTTATTTTTTATCTTATATCTTTTTACTTGCTTCAATCATTGGACGGTGGTCATGATGGAGCAATGCCCAGAATAAATTGTTTAAACGATCACATCGACCTCAATATTTATTTTAAGTCTGGTGCATATTCTATAGTATTCTGAACATCTAATTTGCATGGACGTAACAAAACCAAAACTGTTTGTCATGCAACGTCAGCAACGAGCACAAAATTACACATACATAGATATATACATATACAATGGGCTATCACACAGCTTCTCTTTACCGAGGGGCACGAGGGGAACTGAACTCGGAACCACATGATTGCAAACCTTGCCTCTTAATGTCACGGCCATGAAGAAGGTGGCGAACTGGCAGAAATGTTAGCACGCCGGGCGAAATACTTAGCGCTATATCGTCTGCCGTTACGCTCTGAGTTCAAATTCCGCCGAGATCGACTTTGCCTTTCATCCTTTCGGGGTCGATAAATTAAGTACCAGTTACGCACTGGGGTCGATGTAATTGACTTAATCCCTTTGTCTGTCCTTGTTTGTCCCCTCTATGTTTAGCCTCTTGTGAGCAATAAAGTATTAAAAAACGTTAGCACGCTGTCAAAAGACAGATAAAGCAGTGGCGAAAGACCGCTTTACAATAAAAATGTTACATTTTCTTGAGAGAATTTTTGTTACTACGTGGATAATCGATTTGCTAGTTTCGTACAATCCTAATTAACAAGGCCTCTTGTTAGTTGGAAATATAATAGATAACATTGATTCCTGCAGATATAAACTGCTTCCTGATACCCTGTTGGCTTTTCCTATCTCCTTATGTTGATAATGCACAATGTACAGTAGTAATCCTTTTGTATAACGTGATGTATTTTATTTAAAAGTATTTCTAATGGTACAGTTTACAGAATCTAGATTTAATTTCATTCAGTCCAATACCACAGATCCATATACTATGGACGACACTGCACTTGCGTTAATGAAGCATTTAACACGTTTGCTAATTAGGTAGCAACAAAAGTATTATTTCTGGTTTTGTCAAAGTCTTCATTTTTATTCGCATACGCACAACTTTCATATAGTTTCATCAATGATAAAATCTTTTTTGGAAGGCCTGTCTGCATTCTCCCAGATAGAGTTCAAATCTTGTACTTGACCGAAATGAGTGCATCTATGCATTGCTTTCTTATTTTTCTCTCGTCCAAAACACATCATAGTATCTTCACTAAACTTCATACCAATACTGAAGTGACTTACCCAGAATATCATTCCAACGTATAATTATAGGCCGGCCATTAAGAATAGATTTTGGATGCTCCTGTTCCTATCTCTGCCCCTTTCTACGTCATAATAAAAATTGCTTAGCTAATACAAAAGAAACGAGAATAGGATAAATAAAATCCTGATACACGATCCCTTTGAAAAACTCCATGGCTATAGACACTCTAGTTAGACAGATTCATACTACGACTTTGTTTTAAGGGCATCTTTAAAATATACCGCATCTTTTTAATTACCGTGTTAATGAAGTTCGCATCAACGTAATAGAATCGACGGAGCTCCAATATTTTTAGTTGGTCGTTTATCTGGAATGAAAATAAAAGCACTCATGTAGTCAAGGCGGACAAATGACAGGATCTGTTGCGGTATCTTGATATACGCCCAGTAACATCCGAGTTGGGTTTTCGTTCCACTCTCTGCTTAAATATGTTGTACCGCTACCCCCTCCTCCACCACCCATACTACTACTACTACTACTGCCGACACCACCAGCACCAGCACCACCATCACCACCACCACCACCATCACCACCACCACCACCACCACCACCACCACCATCACCACTACTACTGCTGCTGCTGCCACCGCCACTGCAACTACTACTACTACTACTACTACTGCTGCTGCTGCTGCTGACTACTGCTGTTGCTTCTACTATCACTGCCACCAAATCTAAGACCAGACCAACAAATCTAACAGTCCACCACCACCACCATCCCCACAACAACAACAACAGCAGCAGCTGCAGCTGCAGTAACAACAACCACAACATCATAATTTCCATGTCATCGTCGTCCGTACCCACCATCACCATTATGAATTCACATCATTATCATCATCATGGTTATCACCGTCATTAGTCATTAGAAGCGCAATATGGGCCACATTTCCCCACCACCGACATCTAGCCACAACCAGCGCTACTTACAATTTCAAGTTTTGTTGTTGCTCAAGTAAGATCCATTGAAAATGAAGTTCAGCCTGATAGTTGAGACAAACTCTTGTAGCTTTTGTGAAATAAGTGCTTTTTGAAGTGGTTTCACCAATGACTAGATGCACTGCACGTGCCCTTGCGGTCTTCCTCTAATTTCCTTAACACTTGCCATAGGGCAATTAAAACAGTACGCGGCTCACCTTCATTATTTAACAACACAAAAGAGACTTAATCTGCTTGGAAGAGCGGCCAAATCACACCGGTGCAAAATATTTGGGGCTTTGATATATAAAAACAAGGCAGTGAGCTGGCAGAAACATTAGCAGGTGAAATGATTAGCGGTATTTCGTCTGTCTTTACGTTTTGAGTTCAAATTCCGCCGACGTCGATTTGTCTTTCATCCTTTCGAAGTCGATAAATTAAGTACCAGTTGGGTACTAGGGTCGATCTAATCGACTTCCCCACCACCAAATTTCGGGCCTTGTGCCTAGAGTAGAAAAGGATATTGTTGCTGCTTGTACTTGGTGTCTACAATTGTTGTGGAAATGTGGAAATAATAGGGTGCCTGGTGAGGTGCGAGTTTTACCGTCGCAGATTTTATGATTTATTCTAGTGCAATAAACGACGAGTCTATTTTCAGCATCTTTGATACTTGCGTTACTCTGGTAATCGTAGTGAGTGACTCGACAAGCAAACTCAAGGACTAACTCCCGTTGATATGCACTTCCTTTACTTGTCGGTACCCGTACAGGTTACTGCTGATTACTTTGATTTCCAATGTTCTTGATACCGCGGTGATCATGTTCCCATGTACTGAAAAAATCGCTCTCAGTTTGAATGATATTCTCCTCAACATTTTTACCTTCTGGAGTAATGGCTTCCTTGTTAAAATCTAGAGAAATTATGAAAAAGTAGACATCCCCAGCTAATCGAAAGATGGAGATTGCCAGTGGGGGACGTGTGTGTACGAGTGCATTGGAGCGAAACCAAATATACTGTGGACAACTGGGTTTAGCGATGGAGGATTTTAGAACGCATTGGAATAATGTAAAATAAACAGAGATCTACCAAAGCACGGTGTAGAAGCAGTGTAGAAGCCACGATTTATCGCACTGAACTTTCAGGTATCACACAATTTCTGCAATTCCAAATATACAATCAATGATATATTCCAAACCTCTTAGTGAGCAACTTTCCGAAAGTCGTTAATTTCATATTTTTATAGTGTTGTGGGCCTAAATGTTCTATAATATATTAATGTCCTTCTTTAGTACTATCACGAAGACATAAAGATCCACGACTGTAGTTTCATTACTCCCAGGCTGCAGCCAATTGCAATGGACTACAGTGAAGACAGTAATTAAGAGGTTAGGAAAGGTACATTGGAAGGCATAAGGCTGACAATCGAGTTCTGCTTTACTATTCTTTTTCCACTTCTCACTCAGTTCCAGCTATTACTGTATCAACCAAATCAGCTTCCCGCGCAACACATTGCAAGTTTACCACAGACTGGAAGCAAAACGCTGAGTTTTACATCGATGCTCATAATTTCTAATATCTCACTGCTCGTGGATAGATTTTTTCCGAAAATTTTCTAGGAATATTATAGCACATTGTTGTCTCTTGTTGCAAGGCAGTGTCTTAGCAGACGAGGAGGTAGAGGCATTTCTTACGGCCCTGTTTGTCGCCATGAGCGATACCTTTCCTGTTCGCATCGAGCAATTTTTTTCTCTAATGCATTATTCCCTATTGCTGTAACTTTGCTAAAATTGACAAATTCTACTCTTATTTACCTTTCATGTGAGTTCAACCACTTAATATGAACAAATGTGTACTCCCGATTCCCACTGAAATAATTCCGAAGTCCAGCCTCTGCAAACTTTCCATACCATGAGTATGATTCCATTACCTCAATCTCTATGTTCTAATCTTGCCAAATATGATGCAAATTTATAGTCTGTTTCTTCAATAGCATAAGTCTGCGAACAGGCTCATTGTCAAAGTCACCATTAGTATATTTAGGATCGGCAGGCTGTGACTGTCAAAAGTGGAACTGTCGCAGCAGGCCCACAAGACATTTAAACCTATTGGTTATACTCTATCTACACGTCCGTGCATCTAAGGTGCTAATCCAATCGCACACAAAACTAATGGGTACGGCTTTCGTAGGAAATCTCCGCAAACAGTAATACAAATAGTAACCGAATTACACATGTAAAATTACACAAATTTTAAGAAAAAGAACAATCTATTATATCGATTCAGCATTTGACTGCTACATTTATTAACACCAAGGAGACGTTTTAGTTCAGAACGTGAAGGGATTAAGTAAATATTTATTATAAGAAGAATAGTAACATTAATAACGAATATTTTATAGTATAACAATTATAATATTACTAATAGTCACAATAATAAAAAGAACGATAGCAAAAGAGAAATAGACAAAAGAAAGATACGTCTCCTGACCTCGGTAGACTTAGTCACCTAACCCATATTAACCCTGCACCCTTTAATTGACAACTGTCAAGTGGCATCTTAAAACCATCGTCAATGTATCGTAGCACAAAATCGGTTAATGGGAAGCTGGAGATGAATGTCTTAGTATTGTGTAGGGATGAGGAAATGATACGTCACTGCACTTACAGTAGCTGTTTCTGTGTCACCTCACAGAAAGTACTTAGGAATTGCTTTGTCTTTCTTCGCCATTGTTACAATGTATCTCCCGCCCACTAAACCATAGACCGTGAACTATAAAATGGTTTCAAGTTGAAGAGTCAAACTACCATGAAGTAATTCTACTTGGTAGAAATACCAGCTAATCTCCCTCAAGTCACATAATTTCAAGGGCTGAATAATAAACATATACGATTACACAAACCTAAATATCATCCTCTTTCAAAACGGGATTGTGTCATAAATGGATAATTTGTTTTCTATTTCTATTACGTCACGTGGCCATACATGTAATATATACTTGTATATGTCGAGGTTACGATAGTGAGGCTGCGAGTTCGATTCCCGGATGGGGCTGCGTGTTATGTTCTTGAGCAAGACACTTTATTTCACGTTGCTCTAGTTCACTCGGCTGTAGAAATGAGTTGCAACGTCACTGATGTCAAGCTGTATTGACCCCTTGGCCTTTCCCTTGGATAACATTAGTGGCGTGGAGAGGGGACGCTGTTATGCATGGGCGACTGCTGGTCTTCCATAAACAACCTCTCTGGACTTGTACCTCGGAGGGTAACTTTCTAGGTGCAATCCCATGGTCATTTCTAGCAATGTAGGTTCTCCGGCATGCTTAGTCAAAGTGACGGTTAAACATTTCTTTTATGATATCACATTACACCTGGCTGTTTATATTAATTTGCAGAACACACAAATAGACACATGCACACACACACACACACACATATGTATATACGACGGGCTTATTTCAGTTTACCTCTACCAAATCCACTCAGAAGGCTTTGGTCGGCCCGAGGCTATAATAGAAGACACTTGCCCAATAGTAGAAGACACTGAACCCGGAAGCATATGGTCGGGAAGCAAACTTCTTACCACACAGCCACGCATGCGCCTGAATCTCACATAGATCAAAACTTTTCCATGTGCGTACGCTAGCTGAAATTTAGTTTGTTTGGTCTAACTTAAATGTAATTGGCTCTAAGGGTTATTCTGTTCATAATCGATTAGACTTCAAAGAGTTGTAGCCGGAACGAACTTGTAATTAAATATCTTACGTGGTTTGTGCTGCAAATTGCAATAAGCAATATTTAAACATCATAGTTAAGCAAAGAATGAGGTTCTACATATTGATCATTTTGCAGTTCATATGAAATAATTTCTATCGAGACAAATTATTTATATGTTTATTAATACAGATTTATCTTCAACATTTCTGTTTTGTTTCCTCCCATTTTTTTTTCTTTTTGCTTTCGTTCTCTTTCCGAAAAATAAAATTTTTACGTTTAGTGGAGTTCACATATCGATTGTCTGAAAATTCGTTTCAACAGGCATTTAATTTGACAAATATATATATATATATATATATATATATATATATATATATATATATAATGTATGTATTTCTTGTCATCATTTCTGTTGCGTGTGGAAACTTGCTGGAAGAAGGTGGAGCTATCTTGCTGTCGCCTCAAGTGCCACTAGGCAAAATCAGAACCGAATGAATATCTATCTATCTATCTATCTATCTATCTATCTATCTATCTAT
>NC_142935.1:23503263-23510763 GCF_046866305.1 Octopus bimaculoides
GAGAAAAAAAATCCTGTGTCGATTCATTTGACTAAAATTATTCAAGACGGTGCTCAAACATAGCCACAGTCAAATGACTGTAACCAATAATAGAATAAAATAAGACTGCTCAATATATGGTTATTTTCCAAATGCCAGAATGTGTTAAACATTAACCGCCCCACGCAAGTCATTGACAAATAACCGACAATATCAGCTCAAATAAAATAATTCTTGGATTAACATGAATATTTTATAAATAATGAATCGCTAAGTTTTGCTTCAATATGAAAAATTCTGATACACATAAAAAAGGGCTTCGATTTTGAAGCCTATCATTTCAAATGGAATCGTATATCAATGGATGGATTCAATTAATGGTTAAAGATTTTATCTAAAAATATTAATGAAAATTTTAAGTGGAAATTTGCTTTTTCTTCCTCCCTTAATAAGGTATATATGAGAGGACGGTGAAATGGTTTTGGTTTCAAGGGTATCTCGAAAGGCCTGATTGGAGGCCCAACCTTCCGAGTTCTTTAACAGGGCTTAGAAAAACTAAAATAAAAGTGTGTAAAACTTAGAGGAGAATACGTTGAATAAAATCATAATTAACTGATCTTCCGGTATATATTCTTTTACCGAAAGTCAGGAACTTTTCAGCACCCTCTTGTATTTTATTTAATTTTCAATTCCAAATTTTTCGATATGCAATTTATAATACTTCATGTGGCAGCCACAAGATTTGGACTTTGGGGTTGAAAAGTACTTATTTCATCGATTCTAAAAGTGTAAAAGGCGGTACTTGAACTCAATACGTAGAAACAGAAGAAATGCAGCTAAGCGTTTTAATCGATAAGCTACGAATTCTGCCAGCTAGCCGCCTTCATATTAAATTAATAATCCTTTCCACTATAAGCACAAAGTCCGAAATTTTGATGGGTTTAATCAATTATGTCCTAACCAGTGTGGGGGCGCAATGCCCAGTGGTTAGGGTAGCGGACTCGCGGTCATAGGATCCCGGTTTCGATTCCCAGACGGGGCGTTGTGAGTATTTATTGAGCGAAAACACCTAAAGCTCCACGAGGCTCCGGCAGGGGGTGGTGGCGAACCCTGCTGTACTCTTTCACCACAACTTTCTCTCACTCTTTCTTCCTGTTTCTGTTGTGCCTGTAATTCAAAGGGCCAGTCTTGTCACACTGTGTCACGCTGAATATCCCCGAGAGCTACGTTAAGGGTACACGTGTCTGTGGAGTGCTCAGCCACTTGCACCTTAATTTCACGAGCAGGCTGTTCCGTTGATCGGATCAACTAGAACCTTCGACGTCGTAAGCAAAAGAGTGCCAACAACAACATCGTACCCAGTATTTGGCTGGTATGTTGCATTTACAACGGAAGGTGAAACGCAAAGTCGACCTCAGCGGATATGAAATTCAGAACGTAAAAAAACAAACGAAAGGGGCGAAATGCTGCGGAGTATTTTCTCTGGAACGCTAACGATTCTTTTTGACGACCGCATTTATGTAACATTGATAATGGTTTCAAATTTTGGCAGCAGCTTTCGAAGAGAAGGAGAAAGTGATTACATCAACCCAAGCTCGTTACTGGTAGTTATTTTATCGATCCACGAAAGGATGAGAGGCAAACTCAACCTGAGAGGGATTTGAAGTCAGAAATAAAGACGGAAGAAATTCTACCAAGCATATAGGCCGGCCTGCTAACGACTCTGCCAGCTCGGCGCCTTTATACATCATTAATAATGATTCAGAAAAATAGTGCATTCCGTTTCAATGCCATTCTGATCACGAGGAAGTCTTTCAATAACACATACACAAACACACACACACACACACACGCACGCACACATGCATATATATCTTTAACTCTAAAACTGTAAAAGGCTTAAAGGAAAATCTTGAATTATGTTCCAGCTATCCTTCAGTTAATCAAGATTAGATGATTTTACGAGTTTATCACGTGATAGTGTAAACGACTAATTTACGCTAAATTCTTTGTTTGTTGCTCAAAATAATTTGTAATTTTTCGTCCAGAAATACTGTTTGTGTTTAATTTTCATTCCTTCTTTTATAACATGCATGTATAAATGTATTGTATGAATATACATATACATACATACATGCATATATGTATATATATATATATATATATATATATATATATATATATATATATATATACATATATACATATATATGTATATATATATATATATATATATATATATATATATATATATATATATATATATATATATATATATATATGTATATATATATATATATGTATATATATATATATGTATATATATATATATATATATATATATATATATATATATATGTATATATGTATATATATATATATATATATATATATATATATATATATATATATATATATATATATATATATATATATATATATATATATATATATATATATATATATATATATATATATATATACTCAGTAAGCATATATGTGGGTGGATTTGGTACGCGGAAACTGAAAGAAGCCCGTCGTGTGTGTGTGTGTCTTGTTCTAAGTTGTTCTACCTAACATCGCTTGGCAACCGATGCTGGTGTTTTCACGTCCCCATAACAATAGCGGTTCGGCAAAAGAGACCGATAGAATAAGTACTTGGCTTACAAAGAATAAGTCCTGGGGTCGATTTGCACGACTAAAGGTCGTGCTCCAGCATGGCTGCAGTCAAATGACAGAAACAAATAAAAGAAAAATAATAGAAAGAGTATATATATATATATATTTGTATATATATATAAACAAATAGTAAATGAGTATATGCATATATACGTACAGGTATGTGCGTACCGACATCCACCTGTATGTATAGGTGCATATCTGGGTACAGGACATTGCAAACAAAACGTAGACGACAAAACACACAAGCCACATAGAGAACATTCTACTTCATCAGCTACCCCTGTTTTAACACCGGCGTTTCGAAGAGCTGGGCAGGACGCATCGTTAAAACAGCTTTTCTCATGGACCGCAAATTAAATTTGTATACACAAATTAAATCTTGCCATGGAGGAATGTAATGGCGGACGAAGTAGTTACGCGTGTTTGCTCGGCGATAGCCAAGGAAGAAAAGGATTATTGACCGGAAGCATGTGACCATGCCGGTGTAAGGGGAAGAGAGAGAGTGGTAGAGGGAGAAACAAAGGGAGGAAGTAGAAAAATAGGTGAGGAACGAGAGGAAAAGAGAAAGAGAGGAAGTACGAGGGGGAAAATGAGATACGTAGAAGTAACAGAGGAAGAACGAGAGGGGTAAAGCGAGCACGCACACACAGAGAAACACGTTTCTGTTTATCCTTGTGTGTGTACACGTGTATGTAAATATACCGGAATCGATATCTATCTATCTATCTGTCTATCTATCTATATTGAGCAAGAGAAAGAGAGAGGAGGAGAGAGATAGAGACAAACAGAGGGAAAGAGTATTGTGGTGGGTACGTGGAATGAGGAGTAAATTTAGAAAGCAAGCCAGATAAAATATAATTACTACTCACGGGTTTAACCTTGTCATTAGCAAAGCTGTTGTTTGTAGCTTTTCGCCATTATGTATCACATCATATAACGACGTTTTTCTTATTTTTATTTAGCTGTTGTTTAGTTTTCTATATTTATTGTTCTCTTGTTATTGATTTGAATGTATGTGTTTGTGCTTGTGAGCATATGTGCGTGTGTCAATGTGTGTGCGTGTATGTGTGTGAATGTGAGTGCATGTGTGTGTGTGTGTCTGCTTGTATGTCTGTGTGTGTGTTTGTGTATGATTTACTTTTTGTTCTGTTGATTTTGAATATGTTTTAAAAACGGCAACAATCATAATTTGCAATCAAACATACTCCGAAGGTGTACAAGATTTTATTATTCAGCTCTTGCCACTGTAGTTGTTATTATTGCTGTTGTTATTATTGTTGTTATCATCATCATCATCATCATCATCATCATCATCATCGTCGTCGTCGTCGTCGTCGTCATCATCATCATCATCATCATCATGGTGCTTTTGCTGTTATTGCATTGTTGATGTTCTGTACTTTATTGCTAACATTGATTTTAAAGTTGCTTCCCCACCCGCCTCTAAGAAATTTTTTTTCTAGATAACTAAAGGCAGTTTGGTGCGCTTGATATGTCTGTGTATATGTGAGCATATGCATGTATTTATCGGCTGTCACTTGCAGATTACGATTACTTTGCACCCAGCAACACGATTTCGTTATTCAATTACGGCGTAGTGTAGAGCCAATACAGACTCCATCGTTGCCCCTTCAACCTGTGGTGGTTTGCACTTAAGTAAAGCTTTAAAAAAAACTACAGGGTAGAATAGAATATTATTTACTCAGACTTAAGACTATGAGTCCTTATTCCGAATATCTCTTTCCAGATATTTACGTGTTTAAACAATGTTTCTCAAAATCATCTTATACACATCTTATTTGGATCTGCTTGGGTATAACCGAAAGCAACAATGCGCGAATTGATTTATCTATATACGCATATAGCAACATGCAGTATGATTGTGAAACTTTTAAAATTATATCCGATAATATCTGAAAGCATTAAAAACAAGAATCTGTAGATAAAAATAAGTTTTCATTTGAAGCAATGTTTGACGAATTTTATTTAAAGATCAACTGTCTGACAGGTACCGACTCGACTACCCGAATGCGCCAATGTGGACATGGACAAACCGCATCGGGTCGTCGAGATCGTATCTAGATAGAGTACTGTGTAAGAGAGTAGGTAGAGATAGCATAGGGTGTCCACAATTTCACATAGTCAGCTACACGGATCACAAACTTGTGACGTATACGCTAGACTTAGATAAGACACATAGGCAGGGCCCCGGTTACTGGAAACTAAACGCGTCTTTCCCGTCGAGACAGGTTTTCAGAGACCGGATTAGCACGTTAGTAAAGAAGGCTTTGACGGGAGCCATCATCAATAACAAATGGTGGTTTGCCCTCAAGAGAGCAATAAAAGCAGAAGCGGTTAGGTATAGCAAAGCACTAGCCATAGACAGAAACAGAGTAGAAGGTGAGCTAGTTAAGAAGCTAGAAGAGGCAATTAGAAGTGGCATCGCATCCGACGTTTTGGCGGCGAGGTTCGTCCTAGACCAACATTTCAACGCTAAACACGAAGGGTGCGTTGTCAGGGCTAGGATGCGTGCTCTAAGAAACGAAGGTGTTGGAGCCGCGCGAGAGGCCCGGGTGGCGGAGGCGCAACAGGGCAACAAAGCCACCATTCGGTCTCTGGTGGACGAACAAGGGCGCGAACTGCTCGAGCCAAGCAAAATGTGTGAGGCCTTTCAGCGGCACTTTGCTCGACTGTTTGGGACGTGTGGCGAGCGAGAACGCAGGGTGGACTTCAGTGCCTACCTGCACAGCCTGCCACGACTCCCGGCAAGAGAGGCGGAGTGCTGCGAAGGTGCAATCACGGCAGCGGAAGTGAGGGACGCGATGGCGGGATGCTCGAGGGACAAATCTCTGGGTTTGGATAGTCTGCCTTACGAGCTTTACAGCTGTATGCCGGAGCGGGTAGTCAAAGAACCTGGCATGGGTGGGGCCCTGATCAATTTAGATCAATCGAAAGTTTTCGATAGGATAGACCATCAATACTTGGAGGCTGTCCTCATAGCGGCCGGCTTCGGTCCCATTTTCTGCGGCTGGATGGCTGCCTTGTACAGAGGCATCCGTTCGGTAGTTCGCGTCAATGGGCATCTATCAAGACCCTTCGACATTGCACGTTCGGTCCGTCAGGGATGCCCCCTCTCGTCGCTTCTGTACGTGTTGACTCTCGAGCCACTACTGCGGAAGCTAGCGACGCCGAGGGGCATCCCGCGAGAGTTGGGATGCGGGACGAGCGTGTCGGCATACGAGGACGACGTCACCGTCATAGTGTCTAGCCAAAGCACATCGAGTTTGTCGGCGACACACTGAGAGACTACGAAGCGGTAACGGGAGCGAAAATCAACCGGTAAAAGTCAGTGGGCTTGCGGCTCGGCACCTGCAGAAGCAAGCCCATGCTGTCAAGTAGCGCGTCCGTCGTGGGACGTTGGACTGACGGTCCGGTTGAGTTGCTCGGGGTCTGGTTTGGTCCAGACCTCCAAACGGAGAAGAACTGGGACGAGATAACGAGAAGGGTGGCCACTCTAGCCCGGCAATGGGCCGAGAGGAAACTTTCCCTCAAAGGTCGGGCGGATGTGGAGAACACGTACATCGCGTCCGTCATCTACTACCGCCTGACCGTCGTTCCATGTCCCGACCCTACCATCACCAAACTGGAGCACATCCTCTTCCGCTTCTTGTGGAAAGGAAGCGTTCCGATGGTTAGGCGATCCGTTTGCTGCCAACACCCGTTAAAAGGAGGATTGGGCATGCCGTGGTTGATGATGCGCAGACACGCGCTGAGACTGCGTCATCTCCGGCTCTACGTAGACAGCGGTGAACAGGTGTGGTTACCGTTTGTGCGGCGCGCTTTCCCGCAGCTCGTCTCCATGACCGAACTGCAGTCGTGGACCAAGAAGAGGCCGAGGAAGGGCGAATGGCACCGTCAGTGTCGCGCTGCTCTTCGGCAACTCCAACAACCCTGGTCAACCTTGAGCAACTGCATCACAACTAACGCGTTCTATAGTGGATTAGTGGAGGGAAGGTACGACGACGATCTCGGGGCGAACCTGGGCGTCGACGAGGAATACCTGACCCGCCTGTTTAAGACGACCTTCGGGCCGGGACCTATGGACAACTTCCAGAGATCCCTGGCCTGGCAGTGCTATCGAGAAGCACTACCCGTTCGGGATAAGCTCTACAGGCATGGCTCGAGAAACACGGTGCCGACCTGTCCGAGATGTCGGCAGAGCGACGAAACCGTTCTCCACGCACTCGTACAGTGTCCCACCATTTCGGAGCTGTGGGCTTACCTCGAACAACTGCTATCGCGTGTGGGACGAGTCGGTCTATCAGCCGAGTCTATCGTGAATATTGTCGCGCCTCCTTCCTTTAAACGGGAAGGAAGAGCTATTTTCATCGTACTTGTGGCTATGGCGAAAGAATGTGTATGGTGGACGCGTCTGAAAGGTCTAGAGACAAAGACTTTCCTCTCTGGGCAATCTCTCATCAACTTCTTCAAGTATCACCTGAAGAGGAAGGTGAGAGTAGAAAGGGAAGTCTTGTCTAGTGAATGCTTCAAAAAAAGATGGGTGAATGTAGCAAGGATGGCACGTGTGAACGACGGAGCCATCTTGAGCATAACCCTATGAACTAGAAAAAAATCCAAGAAAAAAAAATAAAACAAAAAGGCAAAAGAGAGTCACTTACTGTTATAGTTTCTTCAATGAGAATATTGACGAAGGTTACTGTGGTCTTTTCCGTAGGCTTTTCATGCCACGGCTAAACCTAAACTGACCTCCCCTCTTTTTACACGAGAACATTACTGTGTGATACACGATCCCTATTGATCGCTCTTTTTTTTTTCTCT
>NC_142935.1:23515763-23523263 GCF_046866305.1 Octopus bimaculoides
TTGGCGTGTTGAAGAAGTGGCTTCCTTCTTGATGCTCTGTCATAGTAACCAAATTTGTGGTGATACCTGGCAGCTGTTCTTGTGCTATGCCAGAGGTCTTGCAACGAGGATTATCCTCTACTCTTCTCTTATGAAAAATAAGGGCTCTGTTAGAGGGCCCTGGTTGATCTGGGAAAGGTGATGTGATCTCCTCTTCTCTGGTGAATTGCACACACACTTTATTAACTGTAGAAAGCGAGATCTCATTATTTTCTGAGATTTTACGCTGAATATGTCCACCTTCAGGGTGACCCACAACACGGTCTCATTGAAATTCAGACAGTTCCAAGGCTTATTTTGTACATGGTATGATTAAACAGTCACATATAGAATCTGAAACATAAAAATGTCAATCAATAAAAAATATAAACCTTTACAAGTTAGAATAAACATGAAACGATGGTTTATGGGGTATCTATTTGCTTCTGTCATGCTTGTGCATTTATATGTATATTTGTTTCTTTTTATATAGTATTTGATCACATGACATGTGGTAGAACTAACGATGAGATCATAAGTTCAACCCCTTTTGGAAAAGAATATATACAACATCTATGATAAATATATATTTTTTCTTTTGTCTATCTATCTATCTATCTATCTATCTATCTATCTATCTATCTATCTATCTATCTATCTATCTATCTATCTATCTACCTATCTATCTATCGATAATCTGGCTAGAATCCTTATGTAGAAAAATATTTATTGACCCTTTGTTTCTCTCTCTATTTCGCATCTTAGAAAGAAACATTTATAAGCTAATGAAGTTCATGACAATTCCTTACTCTATTGTCATTTTAATCTCTTATATCCTCACCGAGTCATTCAGATTTATAGGGCAGGTTTCCTGGTTTTCTTGGCACACACATTTCTCCCCCTTACCGGGGTTCCTTCGCAGGATTGTTTATCTTTGCCAGCTACTGCTGATGGTAGCAACATCAAATGAAGTGTTTTGCTCACCAAACAAATCGCCTGGTCTAGGAATCGAAACCACAATCTTACGATCAACACCCTAACCCCTAAGCCACTCACCTGTATTATGCCTGTGTGTGTGTATGTATATATATATATATATATATATATATATATATATATATGTTTTTCTCCTTGTCTCGGTATTCTTTCTGTTGAAGAGCGTAGCTCGAAACGTCAAAGACTTTCCGTATTCCCGAGCGTCATACTAATATATACTTTTGTTATTTACACCACCTGTCCTCGTCTGTTGTTATTTTTTGTATATTCTCCCATATATATATATATACACACACATGCGGGGTATTTCAAATAATTTGATATCTACATTATTTACATTTGACGGATATATGTCCTCATCTTGTTGTTAACACAACGTTGCAGGTGATATATCCTCCAGCCTTCAACAGATGTCTTGGGGAAATATAAGGCTGGAAGGTATATCAGCCGAAACGTTGTGTTAACAACAAACAAGATGAGGACAAATATTCGTCAAATGTAATTGATGTGAAAAATGTCTATAATTTCTCATCTCTTAAATATTGAGCTGAAATTTGATATTTCGAAGTCTAATAACTTTGCCAGTTCTTGTTCAAATGACTTCAAATTTTAACTGCCTGTGTAGAAGCAGATGAAACCTGTATGCTTAATGTTTGATATGTTTATATTTTCTCGTATAGAAATGGCATTCAATGGAAGAGAAAAAGCGTTTTGTGTGTTGGAGTATTCTGGAACACAGTCGAACAAGACTGTGCAACATGCATTTGTGAGAGAGTTCTCTAAAAAGTCACCAAGAGCTCACCAGTGCCCAATAGTCTATTCACCCTCGAAACGAATTTGGATCGCTGGCCTGAACATATACAAATAGTTTAATATCTATCTGATGTATAACAGTATCGCTGAAGTCAAACAACATTCCAGTTTTATATACTTATATAATGGGGAATACGGCACTGATGAGCAGAAATAACTGCGAATTGGCGGTAACTGTCTTTCTTGTTGAGTCTGCAGCGATCCGTTTTGCTAGGGTAAGAAGTGTACGGTGCTTTTTAACATGCTACGTATTTAAGGGGAGTCTTCCTGGGAGGAAATACCAAAAACATATAACAACACACATAAATTATGTGACATTGATAATTTTGATATAATAGAGCTGATTCTAGCACAAGATGTGTCAATTGTAGAAACAACAAAGGCGGTGAGCTGGCAGAATCGTTAGCACTCGGGAAAAATATTTAGCGGCATTTCGTCTGCCGTTACGTTCTGAGTTCAAATTCCGCCAAGGTCGACTTTGCTTTTTATTCTTTCAGGACCAATGAAATAAGTTCTAGTTAAGTAGTGGGGTCAGTGTAATCCACTTGTCTCCTCCAGCAAATTTCAGGCTATGTGCCTTTAATGGAAAGCATTATTAGTAGTAATAGTTTTGGTACTACTAGTATAGTTATAATTGTTAAAGAAAATTAATCGTGACTATAATGATGTCGGATGTGTTTTGTCGTCGTTGTCGACGGCGATTTCTTTTTTCTTACGTTATTACTGAAATAGTTAGCGATGTGATAAATAAGATATCAGATGGAAGAACCATTCAACCATTTAATAATATTTAAAAAAAGCTGTTAAATTCACTTTAAATGCTAAATTCTATTTGATGAGGTGTCAAAATTTTTGTTTCACAACTGAAGACTAATCACTCACATGGAACTGCCTTCAGCGATCAGGTTGCAGTTGTATAGCAAAAAAGAATCGGATAACTCAGGAAATAAACTTAAAATTTAAATTGAATTTAACAACTTTTTTGTGTTTTCAATGTCCTGAATAGCACGTCCATGTGTTAGTTGCTCTAGTTCAAATCTCTTCCTTGACAAATACTATTCCGAAATAAGTTACTCTTGTTGGGAATGTGGTGGCAGAAGTGGTTGCGACCCTATTGAATACACAGTAATTCCTCGCGATATCCCGGTCCACCTATCACGGTTTAGTATTTAAGCTTACGTCGATTCTCTCCGTGATGTTGTTTTGCATTTATAATGAAATAAATACATAAAAATTATAAAAATAATTTTTAAGAAATGCAGTATAGTTCTGTTACTGTTTACTGTTACTAAAAATGTGGTAGCGGAGGTGGTCGTGACTCTATTGAATGCATGGTAAATCCTCGCCATATCGCGGTTCACTTATCGCGGTTTATTATTTAAGCTTACGTCGATTCTCTCCGTGATGTTGTTTTGCATTTATAATGAAATAAATACATAAAAATTATAAAAATACTTTTTAAGAAATGCAGTACAGTATATTATCTCTGCAACAGAAAATAGAGGTTTCTAATTTAGGCACAGGATAAGTAAAATCGAGAGGAAAATGCTAGCCGATACCATCTACCCAAGTACTTCACTGGTACTTTATTTTATCGTCTCAAAAGGTAAAAGATGTTTTCAGCAGGGTTTGAACTCACAACGTTAAGCACCGAAACATATACCGCAAAACGTTTTATCATATCCTCCGACAATTCCTCTAATCCACCCACTCCTTCTCGATGGAAAAAAATAGAAGATAAATGACAAGTCACGTGAATAGTACAAACCGTTCAATACTAATGATAGGCTAAAGTTACACATTATTCTAAATCAGGAATTAAAAATACGAAGACGTTTATCACCATTTCTGAGTATAAATAGCTTTCGACTACTAGTCAAAGAGGGCGACTAGCTACGTGTAAGAATAATTATACTGTACAGCAGGTAATGGTTTCATTTTGTCAGGAGAAGTAAAACCTCGTTAGCTTGATTGAAATACCTTGGGGAAAAACTTTTGCTTACAGGTCACAATACTTTTGGTGAACGCGGATACCCCTTTTCGCTCCTCTATTTTACATCATATTTCTTTTTTTTTTTTATAAGCTTGTGGGTTTTAATATAAGTTTGAAACTATCGTATTGATAACTTATAAATATAATTGTAAGGTGTGTTTGCAAATGATGAAAAACAAAAAAAAAATACCATTACAGAACACTTAGCATATAAGTATATCTAAAAATGGTGAAAGTAAAGAATACGTACACCCGGTGTTTAGGATTATTCGTAAAATTGCTCAATAACTGTACTGATGAGATATATATAGAAACGTTCCTCTATACTATAAATGATGCAAATAGATATTAAATGATATAGAAATATACAGCACCGAACTAAATTCTAATCTTTCTTTTATGATTTACATTGAGAATTTACATTACAGATAACGAAAGTAAATATATCCTCTTGAAAATTGTTGTAGTTCAGAATACTAAACATTAATTGGATTCGAAACTTCACTCCATACTTCGACTAAAAATGTAACAACTAAACCATTCTGTAAGAGATAAAACAACAGAAAGAAAATGACTTATAACGTGAATAGGGCAAGAATTCTATATTAATGATGAGAAAAATTTAGATATTAGAATTTCAAACTACGAAGTTCGTAACCATTTGTGCGTTGGTAGGAGAACGGAAGTGTCTGTGTGGTAGAGAAATAGCAGAGAAGTAGGTCCCAGAGGGATAGAGGGAAGAAATTGTATAATCAGGAATGAAACTGTAGTAGTACTAGTAGTAGTAGTAGTAGTAGTAGTAGCAGATGATAATGTTGATAATGCAGGAAGGGGGAAGTGGAAGATGGAGAAGAAGCGGCGGAGGGGAAGACGAAGAAAACGTTTATCGATGCAAGGAAGCATTCATCGTCCATGGACAGAGATCAAAAGTGATCATCAATCATAAACATACAAACTCACAAAGACACACACGGACACGTAGACATACACACACACACATGTAGACACATATGCGCACGCACTAATTGGAGATTCTCATGTACAGATACTGGTATACTATAAAGATATATATATATATACACAGAGAGAGAAGAAATTATCTTTATTTTCACACACACACACGCGCGCGCGCGCACATACGAGACACATACATAACCGTGCTGATAACTGTTAATCTATACCCTATACATCTAGGACAGTTTCAAACCTGGGTATTACCTAAACAACAGATAGTTATCTGTCCCTTATTACTAAGCATGACTCTTGCACATTTATCACTCTTTCTGCTGTCACCGTCGCCACCACGAGCTCCACCACCACCACCACCACAAAACACCAACAAAACTATACGTCAACTTCAAGAACTTCAACAACAACCATACAAAGAAAAATTATACGAAGTGTCCGGACCTGCACTCTTTAGAAATGACAGCTAAATCTTAATCTATCAAACATTACTGTCTTATGTAAAGATAATGCATTGTGCAGTAATATACAACCGATGGGATGGTCGTGGTTGGAGGCCTTAGGATTTATAGGTTAGTTTGCTTAGATTTCATATGGGGGAAACAACGAACAGCCTCAATAATATCACCAACCAACTTGAACACTACATCTGCCACCAAAGTTACCAACTCCACGTCGCCTCTGTTGCTACTTTCACGGATACCAATATCGGTTTGAAATGTTGGTACAAGGCCATCACTTTCGGGAGAAAGGATAATTCGATTGCATTGACCCCAGTACTCGACTGGTACTTATTTTATCGGCCCTGAAAGGATGAAAGTCAAAGTCGATCTCGGTGGAATTTGAACTCAGGGAATGAAGATGGACATGTCGCTAAGAATTTTGTTCGACGCGCTAACGATTCTGCCAGCTGGTGCCATATCACGGTTCCCAGGATCGACAACGACATCGCGTCAACATCGGGGATTCTGTCTATACAGGTCTGCGGGATTCTCACTAGCTACAGCTAAGCAATAGAAATAATCTTTTTTTTTTCTGACTTTTGGTACAACGTGGTCCGAAAGTCTTGTCACCACGTGTAAATATTGTTTTAATTTTCTATTATCCAGGAGAGGGTTTCACGAGAGCGATAACAGAATACCCAACAGTTGATGGACGCTGTTTCGGCAGCCTTTGCAACAATCACCAAAGCACAGAACATAGCGCCGCGTCATTTTGTGCCACAAAAATGATGGAGTTCATTCAGACTTTCTCGATGTATAACAACGTAAGTGTCAATGAAAGTGAATATATTCTTTTCTACTCTAGGCACAATGCCCGAAATTTTGGTGGGGTGGGGAGTCGATTAGATCGACCCAGTTCGCAACTGGTACTTAATTTATCCACTCCGAAAGGATGAAAGGCAAAATCGACCTTGGTGGAATCGGAACTCAGAATGTAAAGACAGACGAAATACCGCTAAGCATTTTGCCTGGCATGCTAACGTTTCTTCCAGCTCGCCTCTTTATGAAAGTGATTATATTTATTTCTTTATTGTTCACAGGGGACTAAAGATAGAGGGGACAAACAAGGACAGACAAAGAGATTAAGCATTTCGCCTAGCGTGGTAACGTTTCTGCTAGCTCGTTGCTTTATGAAAGTGAATATATTAAAACCAGTACATGTGTTTGATATTATATTGTTCCTCTATTGTTCTTATTACTTTTCGGTAGGGGTTGACGGGGCTTTCGGATCACCCTACAGATTACATTGCTCCTGTACTTGGTTGGCACCTATTTCATGGATTCCGAAAACAAGGTGAAGTCAACCTCAGCGGAATATCAGCTCAGAAGGTCATAAGACGCTAGACATGCCGTTGTTTGATGCACTAATGGATCTACCGTATCACTGCCTTTAATGGTTTTAGATTTTGCCTCAAATGCAGCAGTTTTAAGGGAGTGAACAAGTTGATTACCTCGTCCCCCAATGCTCATCATGTGTATATATATCGGCCCCCTAAAGATTGAAAGGCAAAATTTACATGGATGGAATTTGAACTCTGAACGCAAAGAGCCGAAAGAAACTCCACTAAGCATTTGGCCCGATGTGAGGCGCGTGGTTAAGTGATTATTGTGTCGGATCCATGATCGTAAGATTGTGGCTTCGATTCCAAGACCAAGCAAAGTATTGTGTTCTTGAGCAAAACTCTTCATTTCACATTATTCCAGTTTCACTCAGCTGGCAAAAATGAATAATCCTGCGGCGGACCGGTGTCTCGTCCAAGGAGGAACATATACGCACTAGAGACTGTGAGTCTATATGATTCGGGGAGGAGCTTTATCTTGTTTTTGTTTTTATATTTTTATTTTCTTTTGTCAAATGTACAAACGATTTTGCCAACTCGTCGTTTCAACAATAGCTATAATACTAACAACAACAAACGAACGACGGAAGTATCACCGTCTCGGTTCCACCATCACACCATGCACGACCATTACTATCGCCATTACGAAAACTTTCACTGCAACAATCAACACCATCACCACCACCACCACCACCACCACAAATAACAACGACAAATCCATTAACCTGATGAACTTTTACAAATATTACAGAAATAAGAGCCACGCCACCATCGCCAATCCTCTGTTAACCAACCAAACTTAACCCCAGCAAATATTACTACCATTAACACTACATCCATATCTACAGGCTCTTTAGCAAAATAACCACCA
>NC_142935.1:23530763-23533263 GCF_046866305.1 Octopus bimaculoides
GTTTGAACTTAACTTAAAGGAGAAAAATATTGGATCCGAAATCGATGTTTACTTCGAAGAAAATTTTAAGAGCTCTGAGATGTTGATGAGAATTTACAAACAGCACGAATAGACTGAACATGATATTGCTGCCACAATTTGAGAAGGCAGTTCAGAGGGTTAAGGTTATATAATAGTGCTTATTGATTGGATTTTATCGTTACATTATACGAATGTCGTTTATTTTTATGTGTGACTCTACTAAACTTAAACAATCACCACCGACATCATCATCATCATCATCATCATCATCCACATCGTCTACATCATCAAAACTACAGCTATCAATATCACATCATCATCGTCATCGTCATCAGAAGCACGACCAGAAGCATTACTGTATGTTTATTACAATATTTATTCAATAGCTCCAATGGAAATTTGCGGTGCAATATATGATGTAATAAAGAAAGCCCTATGTCGTAACAAGGCCTGCTAGAAATAATTACTAAATCTTCATCATTATTCCCTGAAATCTCATCTTACCGTTTTAAGTAAGAACAGAGCACAATAGGCTGTTTAGTCCGGCACAGCTATAAAAAAAACCTTGGGGCGCGTCTAGAACATCCTCCGATCATATTTCTGTTTATGGGTATTGTCATGAGGCTAAACAAACATCATAAACACCAGGAAATGGTGGAACGAGTCTCAACACCGCTGCTGCAACTAGTAATAGAAATAGCAGCCGAATCTTATTTAAATTCACAATATATCGTCCTAAAGAGAGAAGGACATATAAATAGTGTGATCGTGGATAAAAGAAAAAATAAGACATGGGTTATTTACGAAAGAAACACCTATGCCTGTGTACCTAGGGCTACATTATCCAATGTGTTCTTTCTTCTGTGGTTCTTGACAGTCGTTTATGAACTAGGGGAGATTTGGCAGCTCTTTCTACCAGGTATTGCAACTTATAGATACTACCTCGTTGATTGACTTTGAACTAAGTTGAGAGCCCAAAGATAGTTATCTAGTGAACCAATTATTGTTGGCATGATTTTCACTCTCACTCTTTCAGCTTACTTTTTTCAATTTCAATTTTGCGGAAGACACCATAATATTTATGACTTTACATTTGAATACGTTGGATCTGGGCAGTTCAAATACTCACCTTATTAGTCTGAATAAACATGCCCCAGAAGTAACTTAGTTATGTTATTGTTATCGAGTAAATTTCATGCATCATTATGGAAATTATCTAAATTTCGATGCAGAATTTGTACGAATTTTGTGTTATGATCTTTATTAATATCTAGTTATAGCTGTGTATATATTCTTTTCAAGGGGATAGTAAACATACATTAAGCTGGAAAGGTTTCTGTGATTGCGTCCCTTCTCCTAAAAGAAGATATTCAACTTTATCAGAGTTTAGTTCCTGTTATTGGGTTCATTTGAAAGGGAATTGTTCAGGGTTCCGATTAAGATAATCAAACTGAAATAAAAGTTGACTCCAAGGTAACTATTCATCTGAAAGGTCAGACAGTGGATATGTATGCCAACAACACTCTCATGCATACTTACATAGAACTATATATTGATGCATTGCCTCAACTTTCATTTTGATTACAATTTAGCGTCTGTGTTACAGGGGCTTGCGTAACTTTTTACTAGGTTCATCTTATGCCTGTACTTCGTGTGTGTATGAATGCACTGAAGCAAACTGCGTCTTTTATAAGAGATTCATGTGCGTTCTGATGTGGTTTCAGGTGCAATTTCCTACGCTTTTATTGTTGATGTACGAGATCAAGAGTAATACATGATTGTGTAACGTTGCTTGTTGAAACTTTAAACATTGCATTAATTGTAGGGCATGATGGAAACTTATGTACGGTCTTCTGGAAATACCGTTAGTGTCAAAATAGATATACAGAACACATTCTATGTACTGTGTAGACATATCTAGGTGATTTCACTTGCTGTGTATTCTGCAATGTTTGATAATTATCTGTCGAATCATTTAGTATGGAATGATACAATTTGCTCCTACTGTTAACATTTTATTTAATCCGATATACTAACACTTTAACAATAATGATAATAATCAATGGGATCCCAAATACTGATGAAACAATAGGGGCGCTGTTGTGACATTCAGTGTGTCTTTGACATTTTCAGTGTCTTGTAACCTCGACCTTTTCCGGCCGCAATATAGACGATGCCTTCCAGGAAGACAGAGGAAGAGATAGGTAGATAGATTGATAGATAGATAGAGGGAGAGAGAGAGAGAGAGAGAGAGAGAGAGAGAGAGAGAGAGAGAGAGAGAGAGAGAGAGAGAGATGCAGAATGGAAGATAGAAAGGTAAGGCGGCGAGCAGACAGAAAAGTTAGCACGCCGGGCGAAATGCTTAGCGGTATTTTGTCTGCCGCTACGTTACGTACCAGTTACGCATTAGGATCGATATAATCGACTTAATCCGTTTGTCTGTCCTTGTTTATCCCTTCTCTGTGTTTAGCACCTTGTG
>NC_142935.1:23535763-23560763 GCF_046866305.1 Octopus bimaculoides
TATCCAATGTAACTATTTTAAGAATGATAATAACAGAATCAATGACACAGACGACAGCAGGCCAAAAATAGCATTAAATAGCCGAGGGATTAAAATTCATCAAAGGACATACTAAGTATGTCTACCTGCTTGAAATAACAGTCAAATCTCGTTATTAAATCACCAAAAGTACACTAGTGATAACTACAGAAATCAAACGAGGGCAAAATCGGTTAAGACAATCTACTTACATACATTTAAGTATTTGGATTCACGCACATTCATCTCCTGACACACACATATATAGATACGCTTCTATTATGGACTGACTGAATTACTGTAGTTTGAAATGCAACAACACAAAATTGCTTAATATTGAGGAATAGTTTCGAACACTATTTAATCCTTTGTTTGTATTGCTAATCTGAGTTCTCGTTCTTGGTCTTCTTTAGTCTACTGTGTAATGAATGCTTGAATTTTTTTTTTTTTTTATTTTTGTGTCTGCGCATATTTGGATTTTTCAGTTTCTACCGAAATCAAGTTGGTGGAAAAGTAAATGAACTCAAAACGGGTATTCAACGATGAATAAAAATTTGTAAACATTTCTATAGAAAAACTTTTTATATATCACAAAGAAAAAAAAAATATGTAAAAAGCGTTCAGTTATAAATTTACCAAAATACACATACTTATAAAGATTAATAAAAGAAGCGATGAATAATATCCTCCTATAAATTACTCTAAAATTGTTTTGTTTGTCGGTGAATGTAAATGATAGAATGAACAACAAAAATAAAACTTATCTCGTATATCAAGCTATATTTGTCTCTGGCAGCAAGAAATAATTTTAACAATATATATACTTAACAATACATATAATGTATATATTGAAACTAAGGTGGTTTGGTTTGTGAAGTGGGGGAGTTTCTTGAATGTGTTGTGAAATTACAAAGAAAATGTTATAAAAGCTTGTTTTTGTGAATTTTACGTTGGTAGGACCTGACAATGGCCAAGAAGTGGTTTAGTGTTGGCACGCATTGTTTGAAGAGTTGTGGTGTGTTATAAATACGGGAAGTGTGAAAAATTGGTAAAAGCTGGAGATTAAAATAGGATTAAGTGTTAGCTTTCAAAAAATGTAATATAGAATAACAGAAAAAAAAAGGGCTGGAAGGGGAGAAGGAAGTTTCTCTCAGGAAAAGAAACGGACTACTGGGATGATGCGGGAGAGACAATAATTGAATATAAGAAGAAATGAGTTATGGATGCAAGGATGCTTCAGTATAAATATTTATTCATTAGAAACGTTCTTCATTTGCACAAATATATCTTTCAGAATTTACACTTATTACACGAAACGCGTACGTACAAAAAGCGCACATCCATTTGCAAACATATAAAACGACATGCACGAATACATTTATTTAGATATACGTACAGATACATATACATAGACAGAGAG
This sequence comes from Octopus bimaculoides, assembly GCF_046866305.1. Taxonomy (NCBI): domain Eukaryota; kingdom Metazoa; phylum Mollusca; class Cephalopoda; order Octopoda; family Octopodidae; genus Octopus; species Octopus bimaculoides. Next base: position 23,537,202 of record NC_142935.1, read on the forward strand.
GCACATATATATTTGCTTTATTCATTCTACTAACTTCGTATAATTTTCCAAGTCCATCGCACATCGTTTTCCCAAAGAATTTGTTTGAAGAAATAGGTAATTACACCATTGAAGATCAACTTTTGCCATCTAAATTAAACAGGAGCCGTTATGAGGGAGTTTTGAAACGTTCCTGACTTGGGGTAAAATAAAATACAGGAGGATCAGTAAATTATGATTTTATTCAACAGATTACGCTCTCATATCCACACACTTATTGCAGCGGTCCTTCAGTTTTTCTGAGCTCTTTAAAAGAACTCGGAAGGTTGAACCTTTAACCAGGCCTTTCAGGATATCCTTGTAGTCAGGAACGTTCAGTACCTCCTCGTATATTCACTTTTTAGTTATTCTGCGAGATGTGAAAACTTGTGTCGCTCGAGCGCAGCATGGTTAGAGACAGTTCCAAATTAACCTCTGGCCGCAGATCAAACCAGTTGGCTGATCTTTATATTCCTGAATGTAGTAAGCACAGGCTGTGTGGTAGAGAACCTCACTTGCAATCACGTGATTTCGAGTGCAGACCCAGTGCCTGGCACCTTGGACAAGTGTCTTCTACTAAAGCTCCAGGCTGGTCAATACATGTAACGGAACGTAGCTGAGGAAAACTCCAAGAAAGCCCGCTGTATATACGTCACGCAGCAGCATCCGTAGCAGACTGTAGAAAGGAGAGTAAGTCGCCTTTCGTGTCCGTAGACTGGGATGGCATCTTGGGCAGTGCTAGGATCCGCTTACATTCCCATACCAGGAATACAGTGAAGACGTCAGCAACAGGACTCTGGAGTCTTAGACCAACGGCTTGAGAGTTATTGTGGCCAAACGGCAATTCTCTCACATTTGGAGAATTTTGGAGATCACTGTAAAGCAGGAGAATGAACAATTTCTTGGTCTTGCCATTTGGTGTGAGTATGAAGAGATTGTTGCCATTTCCAACACTGGAACAACCAATATAAATAAACCTGGCCATTAGAAAACCACTGCTGCATGAGGTCCAACAATTTTGAGTCCAACAATTTTGAGTGATTGTCCTTCACTCTTGTTAATTAACATTGCAAAATGAACTCTTACTGAAAATTGAAGTCTCTTAAATTTACAGGGCGTGTCTGCTGGAATCAGTGGAATTCTTGAAATAAACACATTTCTCCATTTCCGTGTCCAGTGAGGATTGTTGCTTCCAAATGATGTGGATGCATTTGTCTGACAATCAGTCTTGTTCCATTGCACAGCTTTGGTGGTGGTGGTGGTGGTGGTGGTGTTGGTGAGGAATCCAAATTTCTCATAAGTATGATTGGAACTCCTTTCTTCAATATAATCTGCGAGAAGGCATTGTAGGAGGATCCAAAGAGTTTAGAAACTCAGTAGTTATTATTATAGAAGATACATATGGCGACTTTGTGTCTGTCTTTGTCCCTCACCTCTGCTTGGTAACTGGTATTGGTGTGTGTACGTTCATGTAACTTAGCGGTTCAGTAAGAGGGCAATAAAAAAAGTACTAAGCAGTAAAAAGAAAGAACTGGTGTCAATTTGTTCGAACAAAATTCTTCAAGGTGATGCTCCAGCATGGTCGCAGTCAGATGACTGAAAACGATAAAAGAGCCACTAAATTCCTAAGTAAAACTTTAAGCTAAGGGAGGTAACTCTTGTTCACCTACAGCAGTAATACTATGCGCTTTGAAACCTCTCGCGGTCGCTTTATCTGCTAGAAATAGCAACCCAAATGCTTTTAAATCAGATCTTCATGCTAGATGTTCAAAAACCAAATGAAGGACAGATTTTCAATCCAGGGATCATTCTGATTCCAAAAATGTATAATATATTATTAATAGAGATGTATATTGTATGTTTGTTTACTTTCATCGTAAGTTGAAGTTAACGTTAGTGTCTTATCAAGTTAAATTTATAAGTTCTAAAATTTGCAGAAGCATTCGTTACTGGGCAGTTTAGCTTAATGGAAAAGCACTTGACGCATAATCACAGCGATGTAAGTTCCAGTCTCATGGCTGGCCGGTAACGTATTTTTTTGCAATGCATGGTTAATTTATCCTTATCACGCTATTTATTAGCATTATCACGCGTTTGAGAATGAAAAAAAAATATTTATGTATTTTTCAATACATCTCAACGCTTCTAAAACAAACTTTGTTTACTTTCATCGTTATATATATGTGTGTGTTTGAGGAAATCAGAGCTGATGAGTGAGGTATTGATTGAGTGAGAAAATATATTAGACGACGGGTAGTGTGCAAATAGATTAGTAGAGGTGCTGGTGATCTATTAGGACGGATACGGAACGGGGTAGAAAGAACGGTAGTCTGGATGCCAAGGTGAGAAGTATAAATGAGAATAGGTTCAATAACCGGAGAAGAATGCGTTGAACTGAAGAAAAGTATTCGGCAAATAGGTGGAGCGATGTGCTGATAGAGGCAACGACATTATACGAACTCAATTACACACATAAACTATGTACATATAATTATAAATGTTATTATGTATATTGATATGCATGTATTAAGGTGGCAAGCTAGCAGAATCTTAAACACGCCGGGCAAAATGCTCAATGACATTTCACCCGTCTCTTCGCGTTCTGACTTTAAATTCTGCTGAGGTCGGTTTTACTTTTCAATCCATTCGGGGTCGATAAAATAGGTAGTAGTTGAGAACTATGAGTCGATGTAATCGACTTAGACTCTCCCACCAAATTGCTGGCCTTGTACCAATATTTGAAACCAATATTTATACTAATATCTATGTATTAAGACGGTGATCTGGCAGCATCGAAAGAAGCCCGGTTAAAATGTTTAGCGGCATTTCGTCCGTTTTTCCACGTTCTGACTTCAAATTCTGCCGGGGTCAGCGCAACTTTTTATCCTTTCAGGCTCGATAAAAGAGTAATATACACATGCTATATATATGCATATATATATATATATATATATATATATATATATATATATATATATATATATATATATATACAATTAAACCTTGGGAGAGGCATTATGCCGGTAATAAACACACGCACTGGTTCAGTCCTTTATTAATTTATATAGTTTTTTGTTAAATTATTTCATTGCACTCTTGCAATCTCTTCAGTAACTTGTCTCTCCACTTCCAAGAGTGCAATGAAATAATTTAACAAAAAACTATATAAATTAATAAAGGACTGAACCAGTGCGTGTGCTTATTACCGGCATAATGCCTCTCCCAAGGTTTAATTGTATTTCTTTCAACACACGTATCCACATCAAGAATCTTGCACACGAAATACACATACGAAATATATATATATATATATATATATATATATATATATACACATATATATATACATATATATATACACACATATAGGCAGGCTTCCTTCAGTTTCCATCTATCAACTCCGCTCATAACGCTTTGGTCGGCGTCAGATTATAGTAGAAAACCCTTGCCCAAGGGGCCACGCAATTGGACTGAACTCGGAGCAATGTGGTTGGGAAGCAAGCTTCTTACCACACAGTCACGCCTGCGCCTGCTAATATATTTTTATTATACCGGCGTGTGTAATTATTTCTCTATTTGTATGTGTCGTGCGTAGCCATTTTAAAAATATATATATATTTGTATGTGTATATATCTTTGTATATTTGTGTTTGCAGATTATTCTGACGTTGATTGCTGTACAAGAATCCATTGAAATACTTTGATATACAAAAAAACAGCACGTTTAAACGCTTTCCACAACAACCTAATCATTATCAGCGTCAGCAATACGGCCATTAGCACTATCACCATCACAACTACCATTAAAGACGTGGTGCTGTGTCTTCTGCTTTCATAGATACAACTAGCGCATCCACCACCATTATCACCAATAAGAAACTGAATCGTAGCTACCGTAAATATCTCTACCTGCTCATTAAACTGCTTAAATAAACAACGAGGTTGCAAAACCCTAGAGGAGACCATAAACAAACAAACAAACAAGCAAACAAACACCGAATTGATAAATAAATAAATAAACAGCAAGAAATCTAGAACATCATCAAGGAACAAGCAAACTAATAACAAGAATAACTACGACAACAACAACATTAAAATTGATAACAACATAAAACAAAGACCTCGTTTTGGGCATTAACAAGTATGATAAAAGGATTAAGATTAAACTACTTAAACACAATATATATTACATACACAATATATATATATCTCCATACACCCCTCCGCTCGAATACACACACACATACACATACACATGTATGTGTGTATGTATATATATATATATATATATATATATATATATATATATATATATATATATATATGTATATATATATATATATATTTATACACACACACACACATACACACACATGAATTGACAGACATATGTACACTTATACAAATTTGCATGTGTACACATAGACACGCACAAGTGCTTACAAACACACAGACACATGCGTGCATGCACAATTATTGAAATTAATATATATGCACACAAAGGCGGTGAGCTGGTAGAATCGTTAGCAAGCTTAACGGCATTTCGTCCGTCTTTACGATCTGAGTTCAAATTCCACTGGGATTGACTTCACTTTTCATTCTCTTCACATTTCATAAACTTTCAAGAAGTTTATCAAATATATATGAGCATGCCTTGATATGCAACTATATGCATGAGAAAACATAAAACAAAACTTACAAATCTGCACGTATACATACACACAAAATTTCCCTACTGATGTTAAAATTCCAATGAAGGATCCCTGGATCAAAATCAAAAGCCGGCTCTTTTTCTATTGGCAAGAAATCTTGAAATATAGCTGCATAATGACATATATGTATGTATGTATGATGCATGTCTCTTCTATTTTTTAATTATTATAAATCTTCAACTGAGGAGGAACCGGTTTCCAACATATATAGAATGTTCCATCTTTGGGATCTAATTAACAGACAAGTTCACATTTGGAATTTGAGTAAAGTTTTGCATATTTTTACAGTTCCACTCACAGATTGGACTTGTAATGTACGAATCAGCCGGTCAATATGTATGTATGTATGTAAGAAACGATTTAAAAATAATAATGATTACGTATTATTCCTTTATTGGGGTAAATTTGGCTTACAACTGTTTCCACTACTCATTATAGGTACATTAATTACGATTTTCCTCAATTAGTCTACTGATCAGTTGAGGCGAATTGAACGATATGTGTACACATATATACACGACGGCTCACGAACTCATACACGCAGTCACGAATGTACACACTGGACTTGCAAGCCTACAGTAATATTAGATTCGTGTGGAAGCCTTAATATATGTTTTTTCTGGTTGAAATATCATCCAAATCTTCGTCAAATCATATCTTACTCTTATTTATTTATTTATTGCCCACAAGGGGCTAAACATAGAGGGGACAAACAAGGATAGACAAAGGGATTAAGACGATTACATCGACCCCAGTGCGTAACTGATACTTATTTAATCGACCCCGAAAGGATGAAAGGCTAAGTCGACCTCGGCGGAATTTGAACTCAGAACGTAATGGCAGACGAAAGACCACTAAGCATTTCGTCCGGCGTGCTAACGTTCCTGCCAACTCGCCGCCTTTCATATCTTTCTCTCTTGATAAGATATATATCTTATCAAATCATATCTTACACTCTTGATAAATTAACACAACACATCGTATTATACACTGTCGTATTATATACTATCGTATTATATATTGTTTTCTGCACAAATGGAAAAAGCACGATGTTTACTGCTGGATTGATTTTGATCACAGTTAAGTTCAATTAGGTCTTACCTTGGGCTAAACTACAACAGAAGCAGCAATATCAAAGATCAACTTCGTGAAAAGAAAGACATCTTCAGCTCGTACAGTTACCCATACATACACATACATACACATGTACATACACACACACAACACACACAATGTTTCACTCACACACACACTCACACAATATTTCACGCACCCACACACATACACACACACACGCAAACACATAAAGTGTCTCACTTACACACACACGCTCGCAGTCATTCAGTTTCGCGTGCCTGCAGTCATCAAAATAACGTACACGCAACCCTAACTGTACATTGGTCGTTAAAAACAACTTGATGATTCAAAGACCTTATATGAGTAATTCCTATTCTTATGGATGATTCATTCCTTCATTCATTCTTTTGTTCATTCATGCTTTCATTTGCAACTCATCGCCTTACAAGGACATTATATTTCTTAAGGGCATAACTCCTTTCATTCTTTCTCTACCACCACCTTATCCTACCTATCGCCCCTACTGTCTCCCATGAGTTTCCTTCCCCACCTCCAAGCTCCTCCTTTCGCAACCATATCACTTTGTTTTATATCAGCAATGTTTATTGAAATATCGGAAAAATGTCTTCAGTAATAATTTAAATAGACAGATAAACAGACAGCCAGACAGAAAGGCAGACAGGCTGATAGACAGACAGACAGGCTGATAGACAGACAGACAGACAAACAGATAGATAGATAGATAGATAGATAGATAGATAGATAGATAGATAGATAGATAGATTCTTTTCTACTCTAAGCACAAGGCCCGAAAATAGATAGATTGATAGATAAATAGATAAATAGATAGAAACATTCATATATACATACATATATACATATACATATGCATATATAGGCAGACATAAAAAAGGGTACGCAGCTGAATGTTTCTCAGAGGGCTACTTCGTCCTTAAAGTATGTATATATTTTTTCGCCGCCCGTCTCCTACCGTCCACATGCCGCCCGGTCACCTTCTTGGCGTGTTTCCTGCTGGGTCTCCACCGGATTTGTCAAAGTTACTTTACTTCTTTCTTTCTGAGTATAATCTTTATCTGTTCTTATAGACTGGAAGGAGTGAGAATGGGATGAAGAAGAAGAACAGAATGTGAAAGAGTAGGGGAGAGAGAGAGAGAGTAGGAGAAAGAGAGAGAGACAAAGACAGAGTAGGAGAGAGAGAAAAAGAAGAACGTGTGATGTATGTACATGTGTTTATAACATATTTGTATATATATATGGTACACACACACACACACACACACACGCGCGCACGCATAGAAACAGATGTATATACATATACTCATGTATGTGTCTGTACGTCTCTTTGTGTGGAAGACACACAGAGAAAAAGAGAGAAGAGAGAGAGAGAGAAAGTAAGAGGGAGAGACAGGGAGAGGGAGAGGGTAAGAGAATGTCAGTGTGTGAGTGACAGAGAGAGAGAAAGAGAGAGACAGAAAATGAGAGAGATGAAAGGAAAACGGAAGTTCTTATATGGTTAAGATGGCGGAAACTTGTATCTACGGATATCATTAGATGCAAGTTGTTTCTTCTACCGAGGTTATTGCCGTTTTTGTTGTTGTTGTTGTTTTTGTTGTTGTTGTTGTTGTTGTTGTTGTTGTTGCTGTTGTTGTTGTTGTTGTTGTTGTTGTTGTTGTTGTTGTTCTTCTTCTTCTTCTTCTTCTTCTTCTTCTTCTTCTTCTTCTTCTTCTTCTTCTTCTTCTTCTTCTTCTTCTTCTTCTTCTCCTAGTTGTTGATGGTTGGTGTCAACAACAAGTCACTACGGGTCGCTCATATGTTCGTTCGTCTGTTTATATGTTCAAAAGTTGTTAATTGGAGAAATTTTGTTATATAACGTTTATATAAGTCAACCAAAATAAATGATTTTTTTACTTTTAATTCTTTATTCTCCTTAATATATTTTTCGCTGCATCTCTTTTATTTTACGTCTGTTTTTATTGTTATAATATTTTTTAAATGACAGGCGACAAGATGTTTTCTCTCCATTCATCATATATATTGAACGCTTACACGGAACTTGTTCTCTCATTTTTTGCCCTGCAGTCGACTTTACAATCAATCTCCTGCGACCACTTAATTATTTCTTATTCCCTCCCTCTCTTCGCTCTCACACTTCTTCTCCTTCCTCTTATCACTTCTACTCAATATGTCAAACCTCCACACTTTCTTCTTCCCGTCCTTCCACCTCCTTTTTACTTTTTTGTTTTCTTTATGATGAAGGATTATCTTCCGAAACGTGAAAGGCCCCTTCCTTTTTCTCTCAAGCGTATTACTAATATCACCTTCGTTGAAACTTGTCCAGTTTGTTATGGTTTTTCGTATTATTGCTCATTCCTTATAGCTCATAGGTAACATGCCTTAGGGAATTTAACATAATCCTTAGTTGATAAATGTCTACGCTCTAATGCCTGCAGCTGATAATCATTCATACATTTATGAGGCTGTAATAATTCTGGCTGAATGACTGTATTCCTACTTTCACTACCTCTGACAATAGATGGGATACGATGAAATCTTCCTGATACTTCAAGAAATTGGATACTTTGGAGACCGATTTTTGTCTACCGATAGTTCAACTTGCCTGAGGAAATGAAAGGTAATTTAGCATGCAAAATATAGAAACCTTTGTAAAATCACATCATATTATGCAATACATTGCATGCAATGAAATACTATGCTAATGAAGTATTTGTAGTGTCAATTGAATTGTTGAAATTTATCTCCATTCATTATATTTCTTGCCCACGTGACATGTGCAGTCAATTTTCTTACAGAGATTGCAGATGCAGAGTACCTAACATCATTAAACAACTCGATATTTCCTCAATTACTCAATTGACTGGATGATATGATGAACTAGCAATATTCACAAGTGTTCCTGTTGAGTACCTCAAAAGCCTTGTACGCGTTGGTTTGGTGTGGAGTTGATAAGACGATTATTAAGATCTACATTAATATATATATATATATATATATATATATATATATATATATAGCGTGTGTGTGTATGTATGCATATATATATATATATATATATATATATATATATATATATATGTGTGTGTGTGTGTGTGTGTATACATATACATATGATGGGGTGCTGAAAAGTTCGTGACATCTGATACAAGAAAATACAGGAGGATTAGATAATTATGATTTTAGTCAACATACCCCTCTCTCAGATTACGTGAAAGAACTCGGAAGGTTGAACCTTTAACCAGACCTTTCGGTATACCCTTAAAACAAGGGAATTTCAGCACCCCCTCTTGAATATATATATATATATATATATATATATATATATATATATATATATATATATATATATATATATACATATATATACATTATATACAAGATTTAACCAACGAGTGAAAAACGCGCAAACACACGAGAGATCAGGACAGGACAAAATACCAACAGAAATCTAACACCTCCTCAGTTGTCGACCATTTATTACTCCCTTTTTCGAGCTTTTAGCGACAAGACAGGAAAACTTCATAAAAGAGCAGCATCCAGGAATTTTAAAACATAAAATTGGTGGAGAGTTATGGCTTCGAACGAACAAACAACAACAGAGTAGACTTACAGAGTAAACAATCAACGAAGACAAACATTAAGAGCCGTTAGGCTATGACGAATTGTAATGGGTAATACCTGGAAGAAATTTTAAAAGGGTATAGAATAAATAGAAGAGAAAAATGTCGAACCGTTAAGTTACGGGGACGTAAACACACCAGCATCAGTTGTGAAGCGGTGTTGGCGGGGGGAACACATACACACAAACACATACACGCATACATACACACACACACACACACACACACACACACATATATATATATATATATATATATATATATATATATATATATATATATATATATATATATATATATATATATATATATATACATATATATATATACATATATACGACGGACGTCTTTCAGTTTCCGTCCACCAAATCGACTCACAAGGCTTTGGTCGACCCGAGGCTATAGTAGAAGACACTTGCACAAGATGCCACGTAGTGGGACTGAATCCGGAACCATGTGGTTGGTAAGCAAGCTACTTACAACACAGCCACTCCTACGCTATTTATTGTCGTAACTAAAAATATTCTTGTCTGTATGCTTCCTCTTGGTTGAATACGAAATGAAATTCTACTTAATCCCCATGTGCATATTGCCTTTAGTGAATTTTGAGATGAGTGGAAATCCCGGGACACTTTTTTTGTTGTTGTTCAATCTTAGATTAACCCCAATTCAAGGTGCATAGTTCGATGGTAATCCAGACCAGTGCATAATCTTTTCTATTCAGAGATTGTGTATATATTCATATTATCCAATATATCCTTCATTTGTTTTTAAAGACAGAACGAATTAAATTGAGAGTGGGATAAGTAGCTATTTCTAGCAAGCTGCATGACTGCATAGAGGTCACTAAGTGGTTTCTATTGTTGTGTTGCTTCTGAGCTCTAGTGTCTTCAATTTGAAACGTGCAATCTATGCACATATCCAGCAACTTCTTGCTATAGAGTAACGATTGATTTCTGCATGAAGCAGTAAATATATTCTGTAAAGATGGATTATTGTAGATTATATGTCTTACAGTGACAGATAATTGGCTTAATACTGTAAAGGGTTCTCCATTTCCTCGCTTATAAGAAAGAGGAAAGTAGCTGTTTCCGTCAAAGAGGCGGAATTTCGTCCAGATATTTCGTAATCTGAGGGAGGCTTACTGCCAATTCCTTATGGATAGATGTGAAGGAAATAAAATAAATATTAGGAATCTTATTTTGTCTCGTGACTAAGGCATCCATGTATGTGGGATACCAATGAAAAAAATAAAATAAAATAAAAGCTCTTCTGGATATCTTCCAATTGGATATAATTCTTTTGCTTTTGAAATATCTATAATACATCGACTTTTCGTTCGTTCTTGAATCATTTAGCATCAGAAATGATGTTCTTTGTATTGTCCCATAGTGTTTCCTAAAAGGTCTCAATTCAACCTCGGTAAGAGACAGAGATTGTTCAATTTCGATTTACCGATTTCACGCTGGATATCGTTTTGATTATTCTTTTCTTTCTTCTACATTTTTAATTTCATTGTTTGAGTAGGTTTGATATATCGTATTCTACTGAGTAATTAAGCTCGTTTATCAAACCTTATTCTCTGCTGATCTTTAACCTGGAATTATATAAGCTTCATAATCTCTATTGTCGTTGTTATGTTTGCATCAGTAAACACATTCCTTTTCAGTTTTATTCAAGAAATACTCCTGTCAAGCACCAAACCAAAGTATTTTAGTATTTCGTTCGCTATCCAAATATTGTCGGATTAAATTTAAAATTTTGTAATACTACATCAAATACTGGAACTACTTTCAGGACCTGAACACTTTTCCAGTCTTTACCTTAGAGCTTCAACGATATTTTTGATCTCAAATGGAGAAGCAGATTAAATATTTTCTCAAACCGATTAATTAAACTTCTGTATTCCAGAAATATTGAATTCTTGAAAATGGTTATTATCGATTATATTGACGCTACCCAGTACGTGAATGGTGAATCGTTTTATCGACCGTAGATTGATGAAAAGTAAAGGAGAACTCAATGTAGTAAAAGGTTATGACTTAATAACGCCTATTATTTCATATCTCTCTGCACGTTATACATTCCAGAATGTATATGTACACCGCAGAGAGGCCTGCTGATGTGGTTTTTGTTTCTTCATTCACATGCCGTATTAAAAACAATACACATCGAAGAATATATTTGCAGTAGTAACGCCTTTCGGCTTTCTTGATGCTTGTAAAAACGTGTAACCATCTGTGACATTTTTCTTAGCATTTTGAATTCAAATGCCGCTGACGTTCACTTTATTTCCATTTATCCGAGGTTGAGAAAAAATAAAGTATCAATCAAGTTCCAGGGTTCGTATAGTCGACTATTCTTCAATACCAACATGTACTGGGGTGGTATGGAACAGCAAACTCACAAATACCGCTTAAGATTTGTCCTACGACAACAGGTGAAGTGACACACCCACTGTCGTCACATAGATGTTAGATGGAAGGCAACGAGTTGGCACACTGGTAAAAATTCTTAGCGGCATTTCTTCCGGCTCTTTTCGCCCTGAGTTCAAATCTCTCCGAGGTCATCTTTGCCTTTCATCTCATCAAGATTAGTGGAGCGATGTAATCGACATTCCCCGTCTTCTCAAATGTGCTGGCCTTGGGACCCCAACGGACAGGCGTCCTGTTCAGGGGCAACCTGATCAAGGTTACTTATACGCCATAGAAACCGGGTAAGCGACCCTATTATGTGTCCTAAGGCTCAAGAGAAATGAAAGAAAATATATTTCTGCCCAAACATCATGCATACACATAAACAGATAGTCTCACACGCACGCATGCCCCCCCCCCCACATATACTCAATCTCTCTAAAGGTAGATCACATCAGATGAAGGATTACATGTAAGAAAATGGTCTAATCATTCGTTTTACCTCCATTGAAGTTGTTATTGATATTGATTATAATAATCCTTTCTATTACTGGTACACAGTCTGAAATTTTGGGAGAAGAGGTAAGTCGATTACATCCACCCCGGAAAGGATAAAAGACAAATTCGACCTCGGCGATAATTGAACTCGGAACGTAACACCTAATTATACATACTCTGAGAACTCATTAGTAACCTTGCAACTGACAACACGATATCAATATTTCTGATTGATCGCTTCCAAATTTTATCGAAATTAATTAAGCTTACACAATTATCTTCTCCTTACCGAATTTAGTCAGTAATTAAAGCGATTGTGTTTGTACAGATGAAAGCTCAAGAGTGACCTAAAATGTTTTTGCTATTAATTTTTCTAATTCAATTTGCAGAATATCATTAAGCAAAAATTAAATAGAGATGGAGAACGTATTGTATAGCAAAATGTGTTTCTTCAACTATTTACTTTTTTCCAGAGGATCTACATTTTCAACAGATAACTGACAGATCTAATTCGCAAGATAGTATGAGATATAATCATTTTTTTTTCTGTTTTCCTATTGCATTCTTTGAGGCGTTTTCTTTTCTCACAAGATAATTACGTGTTGTTAGAGCGCTTTGCTGTAGGTCGCAAAGGATCATTAGAAAACCCATATAACTGACAAGACTGTCAACGCTGGATTAAAAAGAAAATATACAACGGTTAAGTCCGGATATATCTTTGCATGTGACATACGATTACATTTTTGGCTTATATTTTTCTATTACAAAATACTCCATAGCTATTTTACTTCCTTTGTGAAATTCTATATACAAATGCAATGCTGTCAACTAATGTTTTGCATCCAATTTACAATTTGTACACTGTTTTACAGTTAGTTGCGATAGCTCTTTGTTGCAAATACATAGACGGCTGGCGCCGGAGCGTCGTGCCCCCCTTACCTTATGAAACACCCAATGTGTTTTATCATTAAGATAGCAATGACTTTGAGAATAATTACCGCGTTGATTAACGCTCACATATTTGTATATACAGACGCATATGTTTGCACACATATGCAGACAAACATGCCTCGTATATCATGCTCGCAAATTTACATACATTCACACATTCACAAGCATATTGAAAACTTCAGGCAAGAAAGACGGCCGCAGAAAGAAACATATGAACTGATAGAAGCAAGAGCCCACACCCACTGTTACTGATACAATTAAAGACAACACCCAATTAGAACAGTTCTCTTGGCGGGAGATCGTGGTACGGTGAAACTCGATCATTCAGTTCAAATGAGGCATATATTCAACAACAGTTTTTAAGTAATTCTCCCTCATAAGTTTAATATCTCAGCGTTCGAATAAGTATCATTACTGGTGATGGGCCATTCCTCAAGAAATGACAAACAAATTAAACATGGAATAAAACGTATTCAATTGAAAAAATACTCATGACATAAAAAAAAAACCTCACCCGAAGAGTTAAGTCCAAACGATTAAAGTTAGGCAAACACATATGAAAAAAAATACGACAGCCACACATCAAGTCGAGAGAAAATTTGGACTAAAAACATCGAACTATCCTCTCTAACTAAAAGTCCTAGAAATGTTCGAACGAAGGTGACCTCATCGACATTATAAGGAAGTTAAGATTTGATATACCTGTGCATGTGTGTGTGCATGTATGTATGTATGTATGTATGTATATATGAGTGTGTGTGTGTCTGTATGAATATTTATTGATTTCCATATATATGTAGTACTTAGGTCTTTTTTTTTTAAATGATAAATATATGCATAACTATATATATGTATATATACATACATACAAACATACATACATACATACATACATATATATATATATATATATATATATGTATATATATATATATATATATATATATATATATATATATATATATATATATATATATATATATATATATATATATATATACATATACGTGTTTATGTATATAATAACATACGTCTGTATGCACTGGTACATACACAGATACTTATGGATGTTTGTGTAAGTTTATATATATATGTATATGTATATATATATATATATATATATATATATATATATATATATATACACGTACACACACATACAAACACGAACACACACACAGAGAGAGAGAGAGAGAGAGAGACGTATACATATATATATCAATGATACCGTCTCACTATGTAAATCATCAAGTGTATTGTTGTTACATATTCTTAATCTGATCTCCTAAATGTTGTTTACGTAAGTAACTCCGATGCCAAAGGTGTTGCAGCTTTCATTAATGTTGACAATGTTGTTTTGGTATTAAATGTATCACTAATGTTTTTTTTGTTTGTTTGTTTTTTTTTTTTTTCATTCTATTTTGTATATTTTACATAAAGATATGGCTGCTCTTTTTTTCTTTACTGTCGGGTATTGTTTTTGTTGTTATTTCTTCATTTATTTATTTATTTATTTGTCTATTCTTTTTTGGTTCTGGAGAGTAAGTTGAAGACTGTTGTTACTAAATCATATCTGTAAGCCATATTGACAAATAGGATTAAGTATTGTTTGCAGACGAGGTGAAACAACAACACTAATAATAATAATAATAATAATGATAATAATGATAACAACAACAACAACAACAACAACAACAATAATAATAATAATAATAATGATAATGATAATATCTGCATTTTCCCCTCGTCCTCTTATTCCTTCCTCATTCTTCGCGTTCTTCGATTTGATCTTTTTTTTTTCCCCACCGCTGTATTTCTTCATTTTTCCGTCGATGAAAATAAGTTTTACATACACAATGATTCTTTTATACTTATTCCACTTGCATTCACGACTGCATAACCACAAAACCTTACAAGAACATGAAAACATTTACGAGCATAGACACGAACTCGCAATACAATCATTCATACATACACGCAAATACATTTCTCTATGTGTGTGCGTGTGTACTTACACTGACAAACACACTTACATGCATATATATATATATATATATATATATATATATATATATATATATATATATATATATATATATATATATATATATATATATATATATATATATATATATATATATATATATATATATATATAAATGTATGTGTGTATATATATATATATATATATATATATATATATACATATACACAGAATGGTATTGCTGCCGTTGTCGGAATGGGCGACTTAAAAAACTATATGTATGTACTTATAGTATATTCTGTGTTTCTTAAGTTGTCATAGTTTATATTTCCTACGGTGGTTTTCTCAGTATATTCACCTCGTCATTGAAATAAATCCTCAACTAGAAGTCAGGGATCTTTTGCAGCATGGAACAGCTTTATTGAATATTTTCACTTCCGTGTTAAGTTACGTACGCGATTGCTAATGTTACCTGTGATAGTCTCTATTATGATGGACGGTTTGAGGAGTTCTTATTTACGCATATTGGTTTTTACTTTGGATCTACGTTAACGAAGATTTTTCATTTGTTTCGATTTACGTTTAGATTTTGTAAATTTACAATACTCAAACTGGTAATTATCATAATTTTAAAATCTTATTTTTTAAAACTCTAATTAGTGTTTTCATATTTTCTTGTGTCGCTCCGGTTCATATTATTGGATAATCCGAGTCTGTCGTTTCTGTATGGCTGTGTCGTAAGAAGCTTGCTATCCAACCACATGTTTCTGGGCTCAGTCCGACTTCGTGACATCTTGTGCAATTGCTTTCTACTATAATCTCGGGCCGATCAAAACTTTGTGAGCAGATTTGCTTGACGTAAACTAAAAGAAGCCTGTCGTGTGTATGTGTGTATGTATGTGTGTCTTTGTGTTTGTTTCGCACTACTGCTCGTCAACGAGTGTTGGTGTGTTTACGTTTCTGTAAACTAGCAGGTCAGCAAAAAATATCGATAGAATAAGTACCAGGTTTTACAAGAATAAGCACTGGGTTTGATTAGTTCGGCTAAGACCCTTCAAGGTAGTGTCCCAGTATGGCCACAGTCAAATGACTGAAACAAGTAAAAGAATAATAAAATTATTTCCTATATATTTTTACCGATTACAATGTTTTTTTGTTCTTCTTTATTATCAAATCACTTAACTCTGGTACAATATCTGTTTCTCTAGTGTAAACGTGGTGCTATTTCTCAGCAACTCACTTTAGTTGGATTGACGCCATTACATATTCTTTTGGCTATAAATGTCAATTTGATTCTTTAATCTTCATCTGTGTGAGCAAGCTCTTGCATAGAAGAACGAATCGAATGATAGACAGGAATGATTTCTTAGAAATCTCACAATGAAAAGCTAATTGAACTACATTACAGTATGCTGATAGCTGTGTTCTAGTAGTACACATTCCAGAAGTCAGCTTATTAAATTAAGGGCCGAACGTTAATATTCAACCTGAGATCACTTGAACATGATACATTACATGAAACTCTCACATTCTCCTCCTTTCCCAACGAAGCAGTAAGAAATAACCAAGCTCCGTCAGAAGGAACTTTTACGACCTTAGACATACATCTGTATTATTTAGAAGGTTCAGAGAGTTTTTCTGATGATGCCGCCATATCCAGGTCCGAGACTAATGCTCAGTGCTTCAATTTTCCCTTATAAGTGCAACGAACCACACACAACTGACACAGTGTGAAACTGGAGACATCTAGCATTCAATATGTCTCCAGAAGATCATTTCAGTTCTTCGGGGAGATAAGATACAGAGAAACATTCCGACGAACAAGAACCTGCAGGATCGAATCTACACTGGACAGTAATCTCTCGGAGACAGTAATGTCTCGGAGTTATAGTTTTCATATCGAATTGTGGACGAGGAACCACAATCGTTCAAATGTGGCAAACATCGTTACATGCCGTTTGCTTTGGTGACTTCATTGTAGTGTAGGACTAGAAAATCCAATGGAGAGGTACCTCTAAACATCATGGGAAGTGGGAAAAGTAGCATCCAGTCTAACCCTTCCAACCAAACATTTCTATGTCCCACCAGCTGTGCACCAACTATTTGTGTGCATCAATTATTTGTATGCATCAAGTATTCGTATACACAGTCGACAAAGAAATCAGCGATGAAGATGGTGGCCATCAAAAGATACGATGGAGAAGTATAGGCAATATATAATTGTGGGTGCACATATAAATGAATACGTGCGTGTCATGTTATTGGATGTTCCCAGTGTATTCAAAGAACTTAGATTTTAGATAAGTAAATCCGGAACCGAAAAGGACATTGACGTTTTCAACATTGTTATCTGCCGCTACATCAACCTAGCTGCTATGACGATGATAGGATATGCGGTGCTGACGACGATCAGGATTATAATGAGAATGAATATTAAGAATTGCATATATCTCCATATTGCAAATCATCATATTTCATCATCATCATCACCACCACCACCAGCACCATCATCATCATCCGTATCGTCATCATCACTATCATTATCATCATCATCAACATTATCACCCTTATCGTCATCAACGTCATTATCATCATCATCATCATCATCATCATCATCATCATTATCGTCATCCCCATCATCATCACCACCACCATCATCATCTTCATCTTCATCATTATCATCACCATCGTCATCATCATCATCATCATCATCATCATCATCATCATCATCATCATCATCATCATCAACGTCGTCCTCGTCGTCATCAGCATCATCATTATCGTCTTCATCATTATCATCGTCATTATCATCATTATCGTCATCAACGTCATTATCATCATCATCCTCATCGTCATCATCGTCATCATTATCATTTTCATGGACATCATCATTGTCGTTGTCATCATCATCATCATCATCATCATCATCATCATCATCGTCATCATCATCATCATCATCATCGTCATAAACGTTGACAACCACTTCGTCGTCAGTGATGTCTCTGTCATGCTCGTCGTCGTCGTCGTCGTCATCGTCGTCGTCGTCGTCAACATCTCTGTTGACGTCGAAGCAGCCGAAGCAATGACACTTTCAATGGTAATTATAAAGATAATGATGAATATGGATGTGATGACGATTATGAAGTTGACGATGGCCTCAACGGCCTTGGTGGTCTTGTTGATACTCTTTTACTCATTTACTTGTTTCAGTTATTTGACTGCGGCCATGCTGGAGCACGGCCTTTAGTCGAGCAAATCGACCCCAGGACTTATTCTTTGGAAGCCTAGTACTTATTCTATCGATCTGTTTTGCCGAACCGCTAAGTTACGGGGACGTAAATACACCAGCATCGGTTGTCAAGCGATGTTGGGGAGACAAACACAGACACACAAACACACACACACACACGCACATGCATATACATACATATACATATATACGACGGGCTTCATTCAGTTTCTGTCTACCAAATCCACTCACAAGGCTTTGGTCGGCCCGAGGCTATAGTAGAAGACACTTGCCGAAGGTGCCACGCAGTGGGACTGAACCCAGAACCATGTGGTTGGTAAGCAAGCTACTTACCACAGCCACTAATAATAATGATGATGATGATGATGATGATGATGTGAATTCTGTGGAGATTAATGATTATAATGAATATCCCCATCATCACCAACATCAACATAACGGTGATTTCGAGGAGGGGGGGGGGGGAGAGAGATTATAATGATGAGAGCGTTGATGACGATTTCATTATTATTATTGTTGTTATTATTATTATTATTATTATTATTATTATTATTATTATTATTATTATTATTATTATTATTATTATTATTATTAGTATATAATTGTTCAGCATTTGGTTGATTCAGGCAAATTTCTACTGCACCCCCCTCCTGCGTTGCCGGGGTGCGTGCAGTATTGTGTGTTCTTTTCTGCAGTTGGGAGTGCGCAAACTCTTCCCGGTTTTATATTGTGTTAACTTTGTTGTTCTCTTGAGGTGTGGAGCAGTCTTCGGTTGCATTACTGCTTGTATTATGTGTTGAATGTGTAATGCGTTGGTTAATTGTTTTGCTGGTGGATGTTTATTTCACTGGGTAATTGCTGCATAAAAGGTCTTGTGTTTGTGCGTTGTTTTGTTCAGGTTGTATTATTGAATTGACGGTGTCTTTTCCTAGTAGGGCTATCTTTTGAATGGTGTGTTATGTTGAGGTGGTTTGGCCACGTGGAGAGGATGGATGAGGAGCGGATGGTAAGGAGGGTTGTGAAGGCTGAAGTGGCAGGCAAACCTGAGTTTGGGTCAATGGATGGAGTGAGGAAAGCTTTGGTGGTTAGCGGTGTTGGAGTGAGAGAAGCAAGACAGTTTATAAATGATAGGAAATCTTGGAGAGTATTTGTAGATTGAATGAGTAAATTTTGATGTTGCTGAAAGGGTTATGGAATCAGAATTATGCGGTGAAGGTAAACCAGCATATGCAGTCGGGCTCCGCTGCAGATATTAGGGGTTGCGTTCTATGTCTTGACCCGAGCGTAAAACGGGGTTCGCCCCTTTGGCTGGGAAATGAATGGAATGCTTGATGAGTCTTGTGGCTACCTCCTCCTAAAAATTGGGGAATAGGCCCGGGTATATATATATATATATATATATATATATATATATATATATATATAATTATTATTATTATTATTATTATTATTATTATTAAAGGTGGCGAGCTGGTAGCACCATTAGCACGCTGGACGAAATGCTTAGCGGCATTTCGCCCGTCGCTACGTTCTGGGTTCAAATTCCACCGATGTCGACTTTGCCTTTCATCCTTCCGGGGTCGATAGAATAAGTACCAGTTGAGCACTGGGGTCGATGTAATCGACTTACCCCTCCCACCAAATTTCAAGCCTTATGTCTATAGTTGAAAGGATTATTATCATTATTGCTATTATTATTATTATTATTATTGTAGGTGATGATGATAGCACTACATTTCCAGATGATGTCATTTCCTTACAAACGTCGGTGTTAAAGCTAAAGGTTGACAACGGAAATGCGTAATCCTGCGACGGACCACTGTCCAGTCCAACCGGGAATATATACACAACAAAATCCGGGAATTCATCCTTACTAACATATGGCTCCGGAAGAAATTTGTTCCTTTTAACAAGTCTATTATAGCTTCATTTCCTTATTGCCTACAAGGGGCTAAACGTAGAGTGGAAAACAGGGACAGACAAAGGGATTAAGTCGATTACATCGACCCCAGTGCGTAACTGGTACTTAATTTATCGACCCCCGAAAAGATGAAAGGCAAAGTCGACCTCGGCGGAATTTGAACTCAGAACGTAACAGCAGACGAAATACTGCTAACCATTTCGTCGGCGTGCTAACGTTTCTTATTTCTTTATTGCCCACAAGGGGCTAAACGTAGAGGGGAAAAAACAGGGACAGACAAAGGGATTAAGTCGATTACATCGACCCCAGTGCGTAACTGGTACTTAATTTATCGACCCCCGAAAAGATGAAAGGCAAAGTCGACCTCCGAGGAATTTGAACTCAGAACGTAACGGCAGACGAAATACCGCTAAGCATTTCGCCCGGTGCGCTAACGTTTCTGCCAGCTCACCGTATGTATGTATGTACGTATGTATCTATGTATGTATGTATGTATGTATGTATGTATGTATGTATGTACGCATGCATGCATGCATGCATGTATGTATGTATGTATGTATGTATGTATGTATGTATGTATGCATCTATCTATCTATCTTTCTATCTATCTATCTATCTATCTATCTATCTATCTATCTAAGATATACAATGGAAACTTAAATGCCCCACATAATGACTGGAGTCTCATAGCTAAAGTCAACAAATGCAACCACCTGTGCGTTCGAGAAAAGAAAAATGAAATATAAACATCAACAACGAGCCTTTTAAATATTAGAGAGGAAACCATTCCCACTTACTTGCACACTGTGCTTTACATCCATGTCATACATTAACGATATATAACTCTCATGAGTTTATATGCACTGCACTTATTCTCGACACCCCGTGATTCACAGGAAATACGTATATATAGATAAATTTATGAACTTACAACTCCATGGACCAATCTGGATGTCAAAAATCTATGAAATCCCGTAAATAATCGCATGCACATGCTGGAACACGCGAACAAAATGCATATTATTGAAAGGTATGTTTGTGTGTGTGTGTGTGTGTGTATGTGAGGCGCAATGACCCAGTGTTTAGAGCAGCGGACTCCCGGTCGTGGGATCGCGGTTTCGATTCACAGACCGGGTGCCGTGAGTGTTTATTGAGCGAAAACACCAAAATCTCCACGGGACTCCGGCAGTGGGTGGTGACGAACTCTGCTGTACTCTTTCACCATAAGTTTCTCTCTCTCTTCCTGTTTCTTTTGTATCTGTATTTCAAAGGGGGCCAGCATTGTCACACTCTGTATCACGCTGTATCTCGCTGAGAACTACGTTAAACGTTCACGTGTCTGTGAAGTGTTCAGCCACTTACACGTTACTTTTACAAGCAGGCTGTTCCGTTGGTCGGTTCAACTGCAACCTTTCACATCGTAATCGACGGAGTGCCACGATATATATATATATATATATATATATATATATATATATATATATATATATATGTATGTATATATATATATATATATATATATATATATATATATATATATATATATATATATATATATATATATATATATATATATATATACAAACAAATAGTAAATGAGTATATGCATATATACGTACAGGTATGTGCATACCGACATCCACCTGTATGTATAGGTGCATATCTGGGTACAGGACATTGCAAACAAAACGTAGATGAGAACACACACAAGCCACATAGAGAACATTCTCCTTCATCAGCTACCCCCGTTTTAACACCGGCGTTTCGAAGAGCTGGGTAGGACGCATCGTTAAAACGGCTCTTCCCATGGACTGCAAATTAAATTTGTATACACAAATTAAACCTTGCCATGGAGGAACGTAGTGGCGGACAAAAAACAAAACAGGAAAACAAACGGAAAAGGCTATACGGCCAGACGGGAAAAATTATGTGTGTATGAACGCTGTGAGGCACGAACTTGAAGGTGGGGCGAAGTAAGTTCGCGTGTTTGCTCGGCGATAGCGAAGGAAGAAAAGGATTATTGACCGGAAGCATGTGACCATGCCGGTGTAAGGGGAAGAGAGAGAGAGAGTGGTAGAGGGAGAAACAAAGAGAGGAAGTAGAAGAATAGGTGAGCAACGAGAGGAAAGAGGAAGAGAGGAAGTAGAAGAATAGGTGAGCAACGAGAGGAAAGAGGAAGAGAGGAAGTACGAAGGGGGAACAGGAGATACGTAGTAGTAACAGAGGAAGAACGAGGGGTAAAGAGAGATACGTAGTAATAAACAGAGGAAGAACGAGAGGGGGAAAAATTGAAGAGGAAGAGAAAGAGAAAGAGTAGCGTCGGAAAATATAAAGTTGCGAAAACTACTTACAGATTGGTGACGCTGCGTTCGGTCATGTAAAAACAAATAGTAAATGAGTATATGCATATATACGTACAGGTATGTGCATACCGACATCCACCTGTATGTATAGGTGCATATCTGGGTACAGGACATTGCAAACAAAACGTAGACGAGAACACACACAAGCCACATAGAGAACATTCTCCTTCATCAGCTACCCCCGTTTTAACACCGGCGTTTCGAAGAGCTGGGTAGGACGCATCGTTAAAACGGCTCTTCCCATGGACCGCAAATTAAATTTATATATATATATATATATATATATATACATATATATATATATACAAAGAATATATATACATGTATACACACATATATGTACATACTTACATCTACATGTGTATATACATGCATATCAGGGTACAGGACGTTAGAACAATAAACTACAGACAACGGAACGAACACATAGGAAAACGGAAAGCCACTTGGAATATCCCTTCATCAGCTGTCTCTATTCTATCTAGACGTTTCGAAGACAAGACAGAACGTACTCTAGAATAGTCTCTTCCTGAGTAGTGGATCAACCCACTACACAGAGGATTCCAAGGTGGCAAACACAAACCAAGACAGGAAAAAATGGACAGTGAAAACAACATTCAAAAGCCGTACGGCCAAACGCAAATCTGAGGTAGAACGCTAGTAGTTCGTCTTGCCTTCACAGCGGCTGGAGTGAAAAGAAAGTTGACCACAGGTCACA
>NC_142935.1:23563263-23570763 GCF_046866305.1 Octopus bimaculoides
TAGTCATCTAGCAGACGATTATAGTGAGAGCCGGAAAATGAAACTTCTCCTGCTGTGTAATCCGAAATAACTGAGTCGGATCTCGGGCCCCGGAGGTGAATGCTCAAGTTTAATTGAAAAATTTGTAACATGTTTTAATGTCGCGAACTTTAGACAGTTTAATATTTAAGAGTATAAAATTATATTATTTACATTTGACGGATATTCGTCCTCATCTTGTTTGTTGTTAACACAACGTTTCGGCTGATATACCCTCCAGCCTTCGTCAGGTATCTTGGGGAAATTTCGAACCTGGGTTCTCATTCCTATCGATGTTACTATTATTATTATTATTATTATATTATTATTATTAATCAGGTCGCTGCCGTGAATCGAACTCGGAACCTTGGGGTTAGTAGCCCGCGCTCTTAACCACTACGCCATATGCCCGTGGGCAATTATGGGGTGAATTTTAAGGCTTATAAATCTATTATTTTTCTATCCTTCCTCAATACCGGTTCCCATATGCTATTCATATCTGCACTCGGTCTGCTTAGGAGGTTGTTGTGTCCTAGCATATGTGCTGCTTCTTTTAGTTTTCGTATTTTCCAGTGTTGTTCCCTGTCTATTAACCACTACGCCATATGCCCGTGGGCAATTATGGCGTGAATTTTAAGGCTTATAAATCTATTATATTCTATCCTTCCTCAATACCGGTTCCCATATGCTATTCATATCTGCACTCGGTCTGCTTAGGAGGTTGTTGTGTCCTAGCATATGTGCTGCTTCTTTTAGTTTTCGTATTTTCCAGTGTTGTTCCCTGTCTATTAACCACTACGCCATATGCCCGTGGGCAATTATGGCGTGAATTTTAAGGCTTATAAATCTATTATATTCTATCCTTCCTCAATACCGGTTCCCATATGCTATTCATATCTGCACTCGGTCTGCTTAGGAGGTTGTTGTGTCCTAGCATATGTGCTGCTTCTTTTAGTGTTCGTATTTTCCAGTGTTGTTCCCTGTCTATTATTTTAACTTCATCCCACAGGGGGAGGTGGTTTTCATTTTTCCATACATGATCAGCTATACCCGATTTATCGATATCTCCTCGTGTCACAGCTTTGCGATGTTCTTCTACCCTTATTTTGAGGGGGCGACATGTTTCGCCTTTGTATAACCTACCACAGCTGCATGGGATGGAGTACACGAAGTTTTTGGTCATATTCTCTTCTGTTGGTGGTTTTACCCGAAGGAGATATTTGCGAAGTGTTGTATTGCTCTTGAATACTGCCCTGATGTCATATGGGCCGCATATCTTTTGTATCTTTTCGGAGTGGCCTTTCACATAGGGTAGACAGACTGTAGACAGTTTATTGGTTTCATCCTCTCTTTTCTTCATAATTGGAGTAGATAGTATGTTCTTGGGGTAGTTGTTTCTTAATAGATTGTTACTGAGCTTGATCATTTCCTCGTGGTGGGTATCACGATCGCTACTTATATTCTTTGCTCGGTGTTTTAGGCACTGAGCAATTCCTCTCTTTACACTGTATGGATGGTGGGAATTGAAGTTAAGGTATCGTCCAGTGAAGGTTGGCTTGCGATATACGGATGTCCTGAATCCATACTCGGTGCGTGTTAATAATACGTCCAGGAATGCCAGCTGATTGTTCTGTTCCTTTTCCATGGTGAACTGTATGGATGGATTTATTGAGTTCACATGATCTAGCAGCATTTGGACATCTTGCTGGTGGGGCCAGAGAATAAAGGTGTCATCAACGTATATATATATACAGAGAGAGAGAGAGAGAGAGAGAGAGAGAGAGAGAGAGAGAGAGAGAGAGAGAAGGAGAGGGGTTATGAGAGGTGATGGTGTCAATAAGACCCAAAGATGTCAGGTAACGCTGAGTAAGTAAGACCTATTTATAAATGTTCTAAAGTCTTTCACAGCCTTCGAATTTTTATCTCATTCTTAAAATTTTTATATATATATATATAAACATTTATATATGAATGAGTCTCTTGCATCGTTGTACACCAACCATACGCGCAGATAAGATGTAATGGGCGAATAATAATGTTGAAAAGAGCACCATAAATCGGTACCTTCCTTCTGTACAGAAATCTTTTCATGATGAGTGGAGATTGAGATAGAGGTAGAGAGATGAGGAAAGATGTGCTCAGTTATAGTTGGAAGAAAGGAATACACACAAAACACAAAAAAAAAAAATCTCAGGAAAATAAAATATATATGTATGTATGTATGTATGTATGTATGTATGTATGTATGTATGTATGTATGTATACAGATAGGAATGTACATAATACTGCAAGCGTCAATACACAGATATATGAATTAATTAAAGTAGATATATATATTGTTTGTGTGTGCGCGTGTGTGTAATACTTTATGGAAAACATCGTGTGAAGCAGAAAAATCGAAATATGATTTAATATTGAAATGTTTGTTTCTATGGATGATAAAAGTGTGAACAAATGCAAGGGTATTGTTTTAGGAATTGAGTCTTCTTTTGAATTGTTTTACAATTGGCTCACTACTCCTCAGGGAAGAAATTTCCGTCTTCCTACACACATACACACACACGCATACACACACATGCAGACCTATACATGTATATATACATACATATATAATTACATACATACCTACATACATACACATACATATAGTACGTTCGCGTTAAATTTGAAAGCTTGCATAAAAGCGAAATTAATAACAATATCCCATCCCAAAATAGGTGTAATTAAAATAATCGAAAACTGTCAACTGGATTTAGTGCTCGGAGATGGCAGCATACCCATCAAAACATATATAAATAAACTGTTATGAGATTTAGCAAAACAAGGGTGTATATATATATATATATATATATATATATATATATATATATATATATATATATATATATATATATATTTATATATATTTATATATATATATATGGTAAATTGGTTAAAACTATTAATCGCAATGTTTAGGTAGGAAACTTAGAATTCTAAATACATATGGGGTAATATATAGTCGTCAACTTATCAAATATTTGTAAGGATCTAGAATGTCTACGATTCGAGTTATTTGCTTACTACGTCACCAATATCGTTTGAGACAACTGAGAAAGTAGTAATTACGCACTACGTCATCAATAGTTAAGATAGACATTTCAAATTCTTGGTGATTGAAGCGCGTGTTTAATAAAACATGTAAGTTTTAAAACTTTTAGTTTTATTATCTTTAAGACAGTTTTAATTAACTTTAAGCATAGCAAGGTTTTATAAGAATAGTTAATTACAAGTATTTTTATTAGTTCTTAATTAATAAAATTTAATGTTTCTATTAGTTACTGGTAATTTAATATTATATCTTGCAGTGGTAATATATTAATGAGTATGTAGTGTTTTATTATTAACTTTTGAATGATGAAATAATGTATTTCATTCATAGTTATTATATGATTAGCTAAATTAAATTCAACCGTGTTTGCTTTGTTTTGGAGAGATTTATATAAAGCTTTAACTTTATTATTATAGGAGTAACTATGGAAGGTTAGCCAAATTATTATTTGTATAGACTTAAAGATTCGTCGCGATTTCGCATATAATTTAGTATTTGCAAGTTTACTGTTAATGCCGATACCATGTACATTGGTTTATGCGTTTGTTTGTGGTAGATTTATTTAATCCTGCCTAAAATTTGATTGATTGAATAACCACATTAGCTTTCACTTTCATACTATACTATGGAAGACGGTAGGGAATATTATTTTTGTATACTTAATGGATTGGTCACTGTTTAGTTACGTATTTTGGAGTTGGTTATAGATTTACTTATTGAATTTATTTACCGATACGGTTGTACATAGCGCAAATGTGTTTGAAAGTTGTGGTTTCCTTCGTATGTTTGTTCCCAAACAACACTTATTTTAGTGCTGTTGACAGCGCCGGATTGAATGTATAAGGGCATATATATATATATATATATATATATATATATACACATACACACATATACATACCCACGTACATATATAAACCTAATAAATTATATTACATATTTATAGCCAATAATGTCATTAATTAAATGATTTAAAATAATTTATTTATATAATGACTATCCTCACCTGAATTATATCATCGGTATAAATAGTAGTTCTAAAGATATATTAATGATATATAAATACAAAGTAATATAAAAAAATTACAAAATCAGTCAGATTTATTATTTATCAATAACAATGAAATGATAGGAATCTACTTATATTTAGCAAAAAGAAATTTACTTGCATGGGTAGAGGCTAAATTTTTTTCAGAATGTATGTTCAAAAGTAATTTACGGGAAATAAATATTTCACACAATTATTCAGGATATAACTCATATAATTTGTCTGCGATATTATAAGATTTCGCATGGCTAATAATATTCCAGTTCAATTTAAATCTATTTTCTTATCTTTAAGCCACGTCCCATATGAATTTATCCAGACCAGTTGAGTTAATCTTTTTTCTTATCCTTAAAGCTGTTTAAGTGGTTAAAATAGCTAGTTTTAAATTTATTATATGTCGAGCCAATGTACGTATTCTTAATATTAAGTAGATCAGTCTCACATTTATATACAATATTACCTTCATTACACAGATTTTTAAATTGACATCTACCAATACAATTGCAGAATGCATTAAAAATTAATAATTATTATTCGAAAGAAATTTTTCGTTATGCAATGACCAATCCTGATATTATTTAGTATTAATTATTTGCCTATATTTATTATTCATGTTGAAATGCTTATCAGTTAATTTATATATTTGTCTAATTAATCTTGTCTTCAAATTCATAGCATAATGGGTTATGTACCAAAAATAATTACGCTATTTATTATTATTATTGTTCAGTAGTTTTATTTTTATAACGTGCTTTCACTTCACTACCGAGCGCAGCTCTGTGCGCCTTGGGTATGTGCTGTGTTTTGCTGTGGTGCTCTTATGTTTATTGTATTGAAAGTGTTTTGCGTAGAATGTGTGCAGTACCCAGTAGTGCAATTTTCTGTATGTTATATATATTTGTAAGTCCTGGTGTTTTTGTTATGTATTTGTCTGAATATTTTTTTATTATACCTAAGGCACCTACTATGATAGGAATTGTTTCTGTTTTTAGATTCCACATTCGAGTTATCTCTATTTCCAGGTCTTTGTATTTTTAAAGTTTTTCCATTTCTTTTAGAGAAACGTTGTCATCTGCTGGTATTGATACATCAATTAGAAAGCATTTTTTTTTTCTTCATGATCTTTGACAACTATATCTGGTCTATTTGCCTTAATTTCTCTATCTGTGTGTATTGGCATATCCCAGAGTA
This sequence comes from Octopus bimaculoides, assembly GCF_046866305.1. Taxonomy (NCBI): domain Eukaryota; kingdom Metazoa; phylum Mollusca; class Cephalopoda; order Octopoda; family Octopodidae; genus Octopus; species Octopus bimaculoides. Next base: position 23,568,612 of record NC_142935.1, read on the forward strand.
TGGCTGCTTTCTCGCTTTCTGTGACCTTTTCTGGCGTGTGTTTATACCATCTTTTTTCTGTTGTTATTCCATAGTGTTGGCATAGATAGCTTCCAATGTATATAGGTCCCAGCTCTGTCGTGTCTGTGAATATATTCCTTCTTAGCCAGGACTGGGCAGCCAGAGATAATATGATTTATTGTTTCTTGTCCATCTCCACATATTCTACAGTTATTTGTTATATTTCTTTTCATTATGTGTTTTTGGTAATTTCTGGTGGGGAGGCTCTGGTCTTGTGCAGCAATTAAAAATCCTTCAGTCTCTGCTTTGAGTCCTGAGCTTCTCAGCCATTGCTGGGATTTTTCTCTGTCTATTTCTTTCGCATTTCGTTTAGCCCAGTATTTACCATGTAGGGGCTTTTCTTGCCATCGTTTTATCATGGTCCGTTGCTGTTCTAGTTTTAGTTTGGATTTCATTTGTTTTATAGCTTTTGTTGTTTCTTCTTCTTCTTCTTCTTCTTCTTCTTCTTCTTCTTCTTCTCTTCTTCTTCTTCTTCTTCTTCTCTTCTTCTTCTTCTTCTTCTTCTTCTTCTTCTTCTTCTTCTTCTTCTTCTTCTTCTTCTCTTCTTCTTCTTCTTCTTCTTCTTCTTCTTCTTCTTCGTATTTGTTAGGTAGATTGATTTCTTGTTTGTATTTGTCAGCTTCTTTAAATACTGAAAACAGTTTTTTGTTTTGCTTGTGTTTTGTGGCTATTTGTATTAGTTTCCCTTGCTTCTGGAGTAGGTATTTTTGCAGTCCTATGGTGGTTATTTTATAATAGTTTTCTAGCTGTATAAGACCCCTGCCACCTTCTGTGCGTTGTATGTATAGCCTTTCTATGTCAGATTTTGGGTGGTGCATCCTATATCCTGTCATTATTTTTCTTGTTTTCCTGTCTATTTTACATAGTTCGTTTAGTGCCCAGTTAAGGATGTTGTAGCTGTAGCTTATAACTGGGACAGCTAAAGTGTTGATACCCATTATCTTGTTTTTAGCATTGAGCTCTGTTTTTTAATGTTGATCTAACTCGTCTATAGTACTCTTTCTTTATTCTTTCTTTCATTTGTGTATTTTGTATCCTCTCTAGTTCATTGACTCTATTATTATTATTATTATTATTATTATTATTATTATTATTATTATTATTGCCATTATTAGTATAATTATTACAATCATTATTATTCCTTAGTAAAAGCAGTGTAGGTATAAATGCACCGGAGCCTTTAGTCATGTTTCACGTCACAACAAGGATCTCACACAGATAATATTTTCCTGAAGATGTGCGCTATGCTCAATAAGGCCGCTTTTTTGCAAGACATCAATCTTGCATGAGATTTCCAGTTGCCTTAAGAGTTTTGAAGTTTCAATTGGATTGAGTTCAACGCTCCGATCACCACTGGTATAATTTTTATATTACCCTCTATCATTCCGTATAGTCTTGCCATTTCCACTTTCAATTCGGAGTACTTGGTAATTTTCTCAACCTCTTTACGTCCAACATTCATGTTATTTGTTATGACTACATCAATGATCTGACAGTATTTGTCTCTCTTATTCAATATGACAATATCCGACCGACGGTGTTCGATTACACGATCCGTCTGAAAAGCATAGTCCCAGAGTCTGCGTTAAAGTATGGCTCTGCACAGATCCCATATCAAAATTTCCCAAAACAGAAAAATAGCTTTCAGCCAACACGTCGACATTTTCGCTAATAACAGAAATCCAAGCTTCGGTATTTTTCGCATCTACCAATTCAGGGACGATACAACCTGTAGCCAACGAATTAGTAAAGAGACTCACTTTATTTTAAAATACAGACCCCTTTTGAACGCATCTTCAACAAACGACATATCCACCCAAGTCAATGAAAAGTCTCCTAACACGAACCCAAGTACACTTGGCAACAACATTGAAACCACCAATAAAAATTGCGTAAGACCTAACTGTGGTATATGTGTCAACCTAACTGAGGGATCGGAGTTCTCCTTGAAACAAGGTCAACGTTTTGCAGGGAAAAACAACTTCACATGTGGTTTGGAAAATCTAATATATGTATTAACTTGTTCAGAGTGTATATATATATATGTGTATGTCACGGGAAAAGAAGATATAAGATTTTGCCAGGTTTTTCT
>NC_142935.1:23578263-23588263 GCF_046866305.1 Octopus bimaculoides
ACGTTTGATACGTTTTAGCTTACAATCCATCTGCCACGCAGCGTTGTGAGTTGAGATGGATAACTAAAATGAATCATTCTGTTAGATCTCAGATATTTTGTTCATCGGTGTGGAGAACAAATTACTCTCTCATCCTTTTGACATTCATTTAGCGAATGCAATAAACACACACTTTCTGTCATTGTAGATTATCATTATTATTATTATTTGTTGTTGGAAATGCAGAGAGGGTATATGGACACTACTGCTGCTAGAAATCTCTGTTGTCAATATCGTTTTAAGTTACACACTTCCAGGCACGTGAGTGCGCACGCGCGCTAACACACAAATTTAGTTTCTTGTGGTTGTCTCAATATTAGCTCGCAGCAGGACAGTGAAGTGGCAGAATGGTTAGCACGCTGGTTGGAATGCTTGACTACATTTTATCCGTCTTTACGTTCTGAGTTCAAATTCCGCCGGATTAACTATGCGTTTTATCCTTTCAGGTTCGATAAAATAAGAACCAGTGAGCACTGGGGTCGATGTAACTGACTTATTTTCATCCCCAAACTTGCTGGCCTTGTGCCAAAATCTGAAACCAATTTTAACTCAGCCACTTTGCCATAAGAGTCATACGACTCTACCAAGATCTAAATTTCGTTGATGAGGCATGATGAGTTCAAGTAGAAAGCTGGAGGTAACTTTCATAGTTTTACTACTCTGAGTTTTACTCCTTCTCGTAAGATCTGAGTTTTACTCCTTGTCGTAAAATCTGAGTTTTACTCCTTGTCGTAAGATCTGATTTTTGCTGCTTGTCGTGCCTGTGAGACAACCGGGATTAAAATGAGCACTGCAAGTCGACAGGATTGGTTGACTGTTATGAATAGAGAGCAGGGAATAAAAGCTTCCACTACGTGCCACTAGTTTCACTTGACTTAACTGTATTACCATCACTACATATTAAACATGGAATCTTCAAAATTTTTGTGGGAGTCAATGGACCTTAAGAGGTAACCAGTCAACTTGTAGAAAAGTATTTTTCTTTGATTAAGCAAAGCAAAGATTAAAGATGGCGTGCTCAATGGATCATACAGTCGAAAACTGATGAAGACACATGTTCAGAAATTCATTCAATGAAGTTGAACGACGAGTATATGATGTAATGGGCGAGCTGATATTCGTGTGATGGTAGACTTTCGAAGGCTTCGCTATTCTTGAATTCGATGCTACTGAACGTGACAGTAACATCAATGCTGTGACTTTTTTGTGTAAAGTTTCTGGATGCATATTGTTATTTTAACAATGATTAATTGAACATTAATAAGCACATTACTAAATTACACATAATTTTCACAAGATTAGACACTTTTCTATAAGTAAAGTATATGTGCGATATTGTGTAGATCAAAATGTGGACGTGGTAGAGTAAAACGGATTTTATATCCATTAAGGGCACCCTATAATTTACAAAGTAGTCTTTGCTAAAAAAAATTAGTATTATGCAGTGATTAGTATTATGCCGAGCAGCACGTTGTATTGCATAAGACTGCAGTTGTGCCTTCGACACTTTACCGAAAGAATTATTACGTAGATATTACTGTATAATTAATTATATTACATAATATGGAAAACAATACATCGCATAAGTTTTATATATAGTACTTAAAACACACACACACACGCTCTCTCTCTCTCTCTCTCTCTCTCTCTCTCTCTCTCTCTCTCTCTCTCTCTCTCCTCTTCGTCCAAATACAAACACACATAAACACACACAAAACTATATTTCCCCACATCCCCGCCATTGGCATCTCATTTTTCCGACTTTGAAATAATTTTTTTTCGAAATAGCTGCTACCGCTCTAAACAAACCACATAAACACGATGACATCAGAGAAGCCTCTCCAACATCAAACACAGACAAATCTACGGCGACAAACTCACAACCACCATTATCATAACCCCCTTCAACAAAACAGAAAACAAACGCAGGAGTCGCACAAACAGACAGATGCGCAAACACACCATGAAATCACACCCACTCCTAAAAGTTGTACTAATGAGAAGCACGGTTGTAAAACGAATGTTTTTTTATTGCACAAAGAGAAACATTGAAACAGAACGAGGTCTTCAGATCCAGCACTTTTAGTGTCATTAAACCTGGAAATAAGGTTAAACTTGGAGACATACAAAATAGTGAGGAAATATTTCCCTAATGTTGTGAAAAACCTCAATGCAAGGACCATCTAGAATCCTAAAGAACTTCCAAAACGAACTATAGAGTTCCAAGGAAAGCGAATGTAGGTAACCCCTTTCACTTACCCTTCCTTCTTGTCTTGTTTTTCTCCCTACAGGTCCACTTTGAGAGTGTGCTGTATAACTGCACGGGGTCTGGAGGCACATCGAAAGATGGGTCGGGTTACAATTACATTCCCTCTACCTCATGTCATGGGCGCTTCTCTCTCCCTCTTTTTCACGTGAAAGCGTTCCTGACGACCGAAGTAACGCAATGACTAGCAGAATTATTTATTATAAGATTATTGTTATTATTTTTGTTTTTACTTTTAGTAGTAATGGTGGTGGTGAAAGAGCTGATGCTAGTTGTGGTAGTGGAAGTGTTATAAACTCCTGCTTAATAGCAATAAATTATGTTAATTTCCTATGGTAAATACAGTTGCTTATATGAAAAGTATTATCTTAATGTTTTAACGGAATACAAATCTGATTTCGGTATCTTCACGATATTAACAACGCATTCCATAAGACACAATCCATTTGTCGATCGCCGTAGTTCTGTGTAATCACAGCTGTATAGTGAATTGGTTATTGAAAACAATATGTCTCCAGATTGTCTTTTACCATTCCTTACGTAAGAGGAAAATCAGAAACAGACAAAAAAATTAACGACTGTAATATTTTATAATCCGATTTCTTCTGTCGTTGATCAGATATCGTTTGTTTCTAAAGAAATCAACAAAGTTAGAATAAAGTAATTTTCCTGAAGACGTTTGTGATGCGTTAAAGTGAACCTTTGCCTTTTATAATCATATTTAGAATTAAAGCAAAACGTAAAAAGAAAAAAAATAAACAGAAAAGAAAAAAAAGCAAAACGTGATTTCGCAGAAAGGTAAAAAAAAAAATGCAATTATAAACTGCGTTACGATATAATATAATAAACTATTACAATAGAGCATGTAATAATATAGAAATATAGTACTATTATTATTATGATATATTATAATATAGTGCTAATATCATAATATATAAAACTATAGTCATGGAGTACGAGAGTTGTTGTTGTTGTTGTTTGTTGTTGTTGGCACTCCGTGGCTTACGACGTCGAGGGTTACAGAACAGCCTGCTCGTGAAATTAACGTGCAAGTTACTGAGCACTCCACAGACACGTGTACCCTTAACGTAGTTCCCGGGGATATTCAGCATGACGCAGTGTGACAAGGCTGGTCCTTTGAATTACAAGGGGCACAACAGAAACAGGAAGTAAGAGTGAGAGAAAGTTGGGGTGGAAGAGTACAGCAGGGTTCACCACCATCCCTTGCCGGAGCCTCGTGGAGCTTTAGGTGTTTTCGCTCAATAAACACTCACAACGCCCGGTCTGGGAATCGAAACCGCGATCCTATGACCGCAAGTCCGCTGCCCTAGCCACTGGGCCATTGCGCCTCCACAATACGAGAGTAAATATATCTAAAAACAAGAACACAGAAAGTTGCCTTCAGTGAAGCACATGAAATCTCAATCAATGGGGAAACTAGGAGAAGAGGTTGAACGCTTTACATATCTTGGTAGCGTTCGTACAGCAAATGGCAATGGTGAAACGGACGTAGGATAAAGCATTGTGAAAAGTGCTGGACTATTCAACACACTTCAATCAATATTGCAATTAAAGTGACTCACATCAGAAACCAGATTAGGATCATTCTGGTCGATTGTTATCTCAACAGCAATCTATGCAGCAGAGATATGAAAGAACAATTCGTACTTTCCAACCCAAATACCTCAATGAATGCTCTCCAAAATGTCAGGCACTAAACGGTAAGATCACAAACAAGGAGGTGCTCCGAAGAGCCAGCGCTACACGCCTGAGATTTGTCATCAAGGGCAGAGGACTGAGTCTGGTTGCGGATGTGTAAACACAGAAGACAACATCCAAGCATGAACGGTAATGGCAAGGTTATCAGTTAATGATAAAAAACCAAAAGATAGGCCAAAGTAAACTTGAAGACAACCTGCATAGTTTTGGCAAAAATCGGTTTCATGCTTTAACTATTGCTAAAGACAGAGAAATATGGAAGAGCATAGTGGCCCGTTGCCTTGAGGCTCGAGGAAACATATATTCATAATATTCAATCTTCAATGCTGTTAATTACTTATTCGGCGCATGAGCAGTCTTGAGAGGGTTGGGTAGACTGTTCCGATTCTCTGTGCTCTGACTTCATATTCCGTCTAAATCAGCTGTTATTTTCATACTTTCGGGCCGATAAGAAGTCAAATAATTCCAAGCAGTGGATTGGCTGAAATGTCAAAGAGTCGGGTGGGATATCTTAGAACATCTCTTTCGTTACTCTCCATTGTAAAGCAAAACTTATGACAACACTAGCGTCAAGCTGTATCGGTCCACATCGGCGAACTCTGCATAGGAAAACACAGTTGTTGTAGGGATGGTAGGCTTGCATTTATGGGCAACTAATAGTGTTTCTCAAAAAGTCTTGATCAGAACAGTTCATGGCAATGCATGTTTAATATTGAACACCGGAAATTGCAAATATAATTTACAGTGACACTCAATACTATAATATTCTACGCTATTATAATATACAGACGCAGTATGGCAGTATTGTTTTCTCAAATAAGCTTCGTAATCGCGAGTTTGCGAGTTCTGTCTGTCCCTGAGACATTTTGGGCAGGTGAGTTTCACATCAGCCTCGTGTTAGATTATATCTGCAATTTCGAGGTCTACTCTTGACTCACGCCCTGACACTTTGACACTCTCTGATCATTATGCAAACGGTATTTATATCTGTGAAGTACTTAGTCATTCACTCGTTAATTTTGATGGTAAATCAGTTAGTGGAATCTTTGAAACTCGTTGTCGATCACTTTAACCAAATACCACTGTTGTAACAACATCACAATTGTAATGAAATAAATGATCGACGAGGGCATTATAATATACTTTAAAGTCTTAGTATGTTATTAAAATTTACTACAATGTTATTCCTGATGTTACAATAGTGCATGTACAATATGTACTATATTATAACATTCTATGGATACAGTGGGGTTTCGTGTATGTCAATTGGAGAACTTCTTTCGATTATCTAAACAATTGCCACACAAAATTTACTCTAGAAGCTGCGTAACGTTTAAGAGCAATCAAGAGAGATAACTCTTATAATAGTTGTTGATCATATGTTTTAAGGGGAAATTTACGCATACAACATTAAAATAAATTTCTACAACATAGGTATACAGTCAGATAGTCGTGTGAAGATTTAGAAAAATATTTAGTAAGCAATATTTGAAACATGAAATTTTAAAGAATAAAAATATGCACAATTTAGTATGTTAGATTAATCCGCAGCAAGTTTTTGACATAACTGATTTTCTACTTTCGCCTTAACCATTTTGCTGTTGATTTGTATTTCATAAAACTAGTCGTGAATTCGTCGTGAAAAGTTGAAAGGTAAAATCGACGGCATTTGAACTTAGATTTCAGAGTGCCATTTAAACAAAATGGATAAAGTGCCATCTTATCTCGCATATTTCGCAATATGTTTAGCATATTATATGCATAGACCCACCACAATATTCAGTTCTTGGTGCGTCGTAGTAGTTTCTGCGCTTTGATGACCCTCAGAGCTCTGCCAACAGAGTGAAAGCTCCTGATAGGGCTTCTCATGCTGCATAGGTTAAAGGATAGAGACCAGGCTAATACGGACCATCTCTTGGCAGAGGTAAAAATAGGTTTGTGTAGGCTCATCACCAATACTTAAGGGAAAGAAAAGGTATAGAAACATTGATGAGAATTCGAAATCAACAAGGAAGTCTTCTCGCATGTGAATATTTGCAAGTATTTGTAAAGGATTTATGAAAAACAAGAATCAGAGTTACAGAGTTACAACCCAAATTCAAGAAAAGTTGACCTAAGTTTCACTGGGAGCGAACGGCTTAAGGAATAAATATAGACGACCTAAATTGTTCTGGTTGTGAGTAATAACACTGATATATGGACACTTTCGAATACAAGAACTTTATGAGACTCTATTTCACTAATTCGGTGTCTTGTAAGTGTTTTTGCATTAATTTTTGGTTGAAGTTTTGTGGTAGGCAAAACAAAACAATCCTGTAATCTAGTTTTACATCTCGTTAATAGGATATCATTGGCTTTGCAATGAATGCAACATAGACTGAAATCATTTTGGGAAGGAAGGAGCGCCGTAAAGCAGTTGTAAAAATTTAGAAAGAAAAATAGATTAGACATTTGGCAAAAAAAAAAAAGCAATCGAATAACAAAATAAATGTTAGTAGTAAATATGAGATTAATATGTTTATAGCAAAATAAAATACTATCTCTGTGTTAGGCAACTGAAAATGTGGTCATAAAACTGGACGAATACACTTTTTTGTTTCAGCTTTCCGTTCTATCTAACACACTTATCAGAGTTACCTTTGAATAAGTAAATGAATGAATATATAAATACATAAATATATAGACAGGTAGATAGATGCAAAAAATGATAGATAGATAGATATCGAAAAAGAAGCAAAACAACAAGAAAATAATGGGTATAATAAGGAAATATGTAAAACTTATGAGGGAAAAGAGAGCCACGCAATTTCGATTTTTTTGTTTCTCTCTATGATGTTTTTGTTGGATTTTTAAAATTAAGGATTTGTAAAAGATAAAAGTCAAAGCAACGATACATAAACAAAAATAAAAAAAGACACCACAAAATCAAGAAAAGCAACAATTACAACAACGACTAACAAACAAAACAAAACTGGCAAACATTTAAAAATAATTAATGATTCGTTAGAAGACAACGTATCAATAATTGAGATCAAAGACACTAGTTTTTTCATGTCGAATACCACCATTTTTATGGCGGTAGTGATCGGCATCAAATTTACACGACTGTAAATATTCGTGAAAGTTTAGAAGTTATTTTCAATATTATTCGCTTTTATTAGTATTAAAAGTCGTTGTGTAAACGTCATCTTTTGCGAACACGCAACACAGACATACATTTATAGATGCACATACACTCACGTATGCTCACTTATGTATATAGATTCGATCACAAGCATCAATTCAATAGTCCATGATACAAGCGTATAAATATACATACATACAGTCACACACACACATATACACTCAGACTCAAACATATTCTTACACTTGTACAAACACATAACATCTATATGAATATATATTGTGATTGTATACACACTACTAGCATTTGTGTGCGCATGTGTATATATGTGTATATCGATATATGTATATACCTATATAAGTGTCTATTCACCTCTCTGTGAGTATATATATATATATATATATATATATATATATGTGTGTGTGTGTGTGTGTGTGTGTGTGTGTTCATATACAATTTATAACAAACAATAAGTCGACCTCGGCGGAATTTGAACTCAGAATGTAGCGGCAGACGAAATACCTATTTCTTTATTGCCCACAAGGGGCTAAACATAGAGGGAACAAACAAGAACAGACGAACGGATTAAGTCGATTACATCGACCCCAGTGCGTAACTGGTATTTAATTTATCGACCCCGAAAGGATGAAAGGCAAAATCGACCTCGGCGGAATTTGAATTCAGAATGTAACGGCAGACGAAATACATATTTCTTTATTGCCCACAAGGGGCTAAACATAGAGGGAACAAACAAGAACAGACGAACGGATTAAGTCGATTACATCGACCCCAGTGTCGTAACTGGTACTTAATTTATCGACCCCCGAAAGGATGAAAGGCAAAATCGACCTCGGCGGAATTTGAACTCAGAACGTAACGGCAGACGTAATACCGCTGAGCATTTCGCCCGGCGTGTTAACGATTCTGCCAGCTCACCGCCTTAGTTATATAGAAATAATAATAAACAGATTACTGATACAAATAACATTGACTTACTAATAAAAATAATAACAATGATAAGGATGATAGCAACGGTAATAATGGTGAATAGAAGCGAATAAATAATTAAACTCTTCGGGGACGATACGATAATGTAGAGTGTGGTAGTGTGATAGATGAAAAGATAAGTTAGTAGCAATTCATACATACATACACACACACACATATACATATATGCATATATTCATGCATGAATGCATGCATACATACATACATGCATTATAATAAAGGCGGCGTGCTGGCAGAAACGTTAGCACACCGGGGGAAATGCTTAGCCGTATTTCGCCTGTCTTTATGTTCTGAGTTCAAATTCCGCCGAGGTCGACTTTGCCTTTTATCCTTTCGGGGTCGATAAATTAAGTACCAGTTGCACACTGGGGTCGATGTAATCGACTTAATCCCTTTGCCTGTCCTTGTTTGTTCCCCTCTATGTTTATCCCCTTGTGGGCAATAAAGAAATAAGATCATTACATGCATACATACATACATACATACATGCACGTACATATACATACATACATGCATACATACAATCATATATATATGCATGCATGCATGCATACATACATACATACATGCATGCAATACATACATATATACACGCACGTAAACATCACTAAAGTGACAAAGAGATCTACTCAGTAATCCTAGAAATAAATTTTATCATTTATGTTTCACTTTTAACGTTTATGAAATTAGCTTGAGATTTCAATGAAAATCTTATAAACCGACAAGGCGAGCTGAGTTTACCCGTAGGCACTGTGAAAGCCACTGATGAGCATCAAAATGTGGAAGCATTTAAATGCGAAATCATCGATCATCTGGCTATGTCTGTTGATGTTGAGATAGTACTTTCCGTAGATATTGAGTTGTTTTTGACTATTATTTCTAGCACCACTGGTGCTGATAGGTGCCTTTGTCACTTTCGTGTGGACTATCTTATCTATCTATCTATCTATCTATCTATCTATCTATCTATCTATCTATCTATCTATCTATCTCTCTCTCCATATATATATATATATATATATATATATATATATATATATATATATATATATGTGTGTGTGTGTGTGTGTGTGTGTGTGTGTGTGTGTGTGTGTGCTTACGTATGTATGGATACATGAATGAATATCAGGTGACATGGGTGTCAAGCCCAGACGTTGATGGTGCTATCCAATTGTTAATAAAATATACAAGGCGGTACCTAATGTGACTGTAGGCTATTGTTTCAGACTGTAAACAATAAATAAATGTAATATAATCGAAAATAGACATATATTTCCCTCTCACATCTTGGGCACGTGTTTATACTCACACACGCAGACACACACAAACACACACACGCACACAAACACACGCACACACAGACACGCATAGGCACACACACGTACACATACACACATCTCTCTGAAGAAATACAAAAACTTTTTAAAAGAATTTTAGAGAAACGGAATGACGCAATTCTTTTGTCGCATTGTGTGCAAGCCTTTGGTATCCATCTTTTTTTTTAAACACGCGGAGAGTAAACCGATAGATGACTCCATAACATGTGTTTAAAGTATTGAACAAAGAAAGCGCTTACACACAATTCGAAATATACATCATACTATGTTCGTGTAATCCTGCTTTTCTAAGATTCTTAAAACCAATTTATTAAATTTTAAGAAGATGTTTCTTTATATCTAATTACAGTATCAAGTATATTTTGCAATAAAAACATCTTATATATGCTATACGTACATACGCATACACTCACACACACATACACACACACGGACACGCACAGAAACAGGCACACACACACTCACACACACACATATATATTTTGATTCTTGATAAACTCTTGTTTA
>NC_142935.1:23593263-23600763 GCF_046866305.1 Octopus bimaculoides
CAATTTATGTCTCAAGATAGAAACTATAATTATTATACTGATGATTTCCTGTATCATCACATTGAATATACATCTTGAGAGATCCACCAAGGAATTTAGTAATATATGTGTTCCAGTGGTATTGCTCTCAAGTTTAGCTTAGAATACTTTAATGGTTTCGTTTTAAGGATACCCATGATCGGCTGGAATATATACCAATGCCAATTAACAAGCAGCGATACGAAATTATTGAAAGACTTTCCATTTGATTGATAACGGTTGCCAAATGTGGTGTTTATTTTTATTTATAGCAAATGAGTAATGTATAAATTATATATAATTTATATTCATTTCATCGAAGGGAAAACGAGCAAGTTGTAAAATACCGATGAACTGTTGTCGCAAAGGTACTGCAATGTGGTTTCAAACTCGTTTTGAAACCACATAATTTTGGGTTCAATCCTGTTGTGCGGCACTTTGGGGGAAGCATTTTCGACTATAGCTCCGGAGTGGCCATTGTTTTCTGAATCTTCTCGACGGAAACTGAACGGAAGGCCGTTGTATATATATGAGAAGGTATGTGTGTATATTTGTCTTTATGCTGTGTTTGTGCCACATCTGTTGTTAGTTTGTTTACGTCCTCGAGAATTAGCATCTCGGAAAATGAGAATGATGTAATACATATCAGACTTTAAAACAAAACAATGTACCGATGTCAATTTGTTCGACTAAACCTTTCAAGGTTGTGCTCCAGTATGATCGCAGTCCAATGACCGAAACAAGAAAAAGATTATTAAAGATAAAAAACGCAACAATTAAAAACATTTGCACGACAATCTTCAACATCACATGATTAGACACTTGCCGCGAAAAAAACAATACACGTTTCCTCTAGCAGAAGATAATGGTGGAAGTAGAGCGAAAAATATAAGCCAAATTTTCTGAATTTAGCACTCTAGTGTCGAACGACACTTGTATAAAGTTGTTCGCTACAGGAAACCAAAAACGCAATGGTTACAGGTGGATTTTCCTAGTGCAATATGTTTATACGTTCAGAACTATTCTTGGTGGAAAATATCAACATTATCATTACTATCCATCCAACTTATCTGAAGATCATTTGTTTGAATATGATTTTCTATCATGAATGATTGTTTCAGTCTTCTCTTGAATCTCTGAATTCATTCAACCTTGGAAGCCAGTGATTATTAAACAAAAAGTATTTTTGTTTCGTTTTTCTTTCTAAACCGTTGCCTCCTTTTCGAAGTTTGCATTTCTGTTGTCAATTTATATGGATATTAAGTGCGTGGCTTAGCTCTATTCAACATGTCACATGCTGGGTGAGCTACAGGTTATGCGAAAAATGATATCAGTCAAATGAAAAACGAAATGGAATACAAACTCCATTCCTCCTAACTTAGCGACATAACAACATAATAAAATTTCTGTCAGCTATTGGTGGGTATAGTAATTAATAGTCCAAAGTACACGCATATATATATATATATATATATATATATATATATATATATATATATATATATATATATATATATAGAGTGAGAGAGAGAGAGAGAGAGAGAGAGAGAGAGAGAAAGAGAGAGAGAGAGACAGACAGACAGACAGAGAAAGTGAGTGAGAGACAGAGAGAGAAAATGAAAGAGAGAAAGGAATTCATTTTATTATCATTTGTTAACCCTTTAGTTAAATTTGGAACAAATATTTCAACCAACTGCGTAAATGGAAATGTGAATATAAAAAATTACTATATATATATTTTTTTGTTTTGTAATCCATTAGAGTTTTTGTTAATAGTTTTCCTAAATATTTTTTATAATGTGTATCAGATACGGAGTGGGTGGTTCGCTTGACTGTTACAGCTATATTCGATTAAGCATCAGTTTTACTCATAACTCATAGCAAACATAAAATCACTAGAAATCATCGGTTTAAACTTGCTTGACTGGAATTACCAGCCTGAAATGATTTCGGTGGCTAAGTTGAAGCTACTGGTTGGAAAATTTCGTCGCATTGCTGATGTTTGTTTTCTTTTTGTTATTGTTTTTCTGGGTGATAATGTTAGTGATGATGGTGACAGTAATCTTCCTTGATCGATGCAACTTATGTTCGAATGCGTTACAGCCTGGCCATTCAGTTTGATTTTAAAAACACGATGCATCTAGAATTACATAATCGAATATATCTTGCCTTTATTAAAATGGTAGTAGTTTGAGATTTGAAAGAGGTTTAGCCTCTATGATTAGTTAATCCAACGACTACGAAGTCTTTTCGTCAGTTAGCCCATGACGTTGATGTTAGTTTAATAATTTCGATATGGTAGTAAGACAATTGCAGGTGGAGTAACTCATAATGATTTTGGTATCTATTAGAATAATACACATAACACGATTAGCAATCTTCTTTGTTTTAGAATAAAGGAATTACAATTAAGCAACATCGTTCCTAGCTCTAAATAACTATGCTGATCTGATGAGCTTTAAGATGTTAGAAACTACTCTGTAGTTCACATGCTATCTGAAAATAAAAACTAAATTTTTTAAAGGACGATAATTAATAATTTCATGTCAAGACAATTATTTTCTTAAAATCACTTCTTTTCTGTGAGAGTCGCTAACAAATTTTGGTAGTCGTTTTTCTTTTCTTTAGTTGAATAAGAGGCATATTTAAATTTAATACGAATATTTTGCATATGTCATTCAGTGCATCGCGACCTATCGTGTTCATCAAAATTCATGCCTTGAGTCTATTTTACTTACTTCCCTTAGTAAGTAGAATCTTGTTTTAAAGATCTTAAGATGAAAGGATATGAATTGAATCCATTACTGGAAACTAGTTTCATGGATAAATCTAATAGCAGCAGTATCTATAAGAGTAACAACAGCATCAACAACAACTGCAATATCTAAAAATAAAGAATTAAACAAGAAAAACTGAAACAATTACAATAACATCAGAAACGATAAAAGGAACTCAACATAGTTCGTAAAGTCGATAAAGAGGAACGAAATAGCAATAAAAGCAATGCTATGCTCAGTGAAACTTAAGAGAGAACGATCAATAACAGCAATGGCAAGAACATTGCAACGATTGAGATCTTGTGAGGAATTTTCAGTCGCTAGAAATAGCAGCCAACGTTTATTAAATCGCTTTCGGTCGCCTTAGAAAATTAGCACGAGGATTATATACAAAAGGAGAAAACAAACAGCAAAATATGTACAAAATAAAGAACAAAAAGAAGAGGTGAAGCAAAACCGTGCAGCAGCAAATGGCACTAAAATGTATAAGACTGGAATACGTATTATTAATCACGTCACTTCTGTCATTATCACGTTAAACATGGGAAATAAGATCGCCAATAACTACAACAAACGATTCAACGAGAGAGCTGCGACTGGATCATTTGTCCTCCTAGAAATAGTCGGCAAATCTTCCTCATATCTCACACTACTCTTTTCTTAACAGGCGACCGTGGATGATGTAGTGAGATATAATATTACTGTTCATGTTTTGGTGTGTTTCTTTGCGGGAGATAATAAGAAATTTGACGTTCCCAGGTTTATCAGTCATCACCAGGATAGGACAAATATTGTAAAAAAAGGGAAATTTAGGTTGTACTGTGAAGTTATAAGGGAATAGCTGGAAGAGAATTGAGAGAGGATTCAGATGTTATAATCCGAAGTGAGTATAATATGGTGGAACAAATGAAAGGGATTTTATAAATTGAATACATCTACTCTGTAATATAATAAGATTGAATGCAAGTGACGACGTTCAGTATGCAACTGAGTATGAAAATGGAGTCCACTGGACTCTGTCGCACGTGTCCATCAGCCTCCGGATATACACTCGTAGAGTTATATTTTATCATACTTTTTATATATGGTTAGCATTCGATAATGATTCTTTGATGACTATAATTCAGTCCAATTTCACATTTGTTTGCAGACCCTTTTTTCGAATAAGTTTTTTAAACAGCAGTATCGGAAAAGGATCCTCCCTCCCACCACAATGGACTTTCAAGAACCCCTTTCAATTAATTGATATATATATATATATATATATATATATATATATCTGTAAAAATATGTGACACTGATTCGGTAGCCATGATAAAACACCGAGTTTCGGATGCCGGGATGGGAACCCACGCCAACATCTCTTCAGTAAAGTTATGACAATAAGGAATAACAAACAAATACGCAAACAAACAAACAAAAAACAAAACAAAATAAAAAAAAAGTCCGTCCTCTGAAATCTGAAATCTCGTTGTAACTTGAATGAATGAAGAATAAGAGCAGAGAGCTTGTTTGCGTTGTAATTGGCAAATATAGAATTATTCTTCGCCAACATCCTTCTAAAGGAATTGTATATGTTATAATCTCGTTCCTGCCGTCCCCCTTAGCTGAATATCTAAATGAGCATATCCGTTTTTTGAACATTATCCTGTATACAAGGCAACATATATTTTATTTGAGTTGACCAAATCATAATCTCTTTACACGCTGTAACACTTGAAAACCTTTATTTATCTACACAAACACTACAACTTATGTTAGTTATACACAGTCGACCACCGACCTCGTTCATTAACACTCGCCTCAACACTCAGCTCATTTATATAAGCTATATCATTTACATTATGTTTCCCTCGTTACGTTTAGTGTTGTTTATGTTGCTTTAAAAGCTGTTCCTATCCGAGGCTTACATATGTTATATTTTACCGAGGAAACCTAATAAAAACGGAACATTTTCGATATTGTCTCCCATCCTTGCTAGAGTAGTTAACAATATTAAGTCGTTTGTAGGGCTGGGAGCTGGCAGAAACGTTAGCACGCCTGAGGAAATACTTAGCTGGATTTCGTCCTCTGTTACGTTCTGAGTTCAAACTCCGCTGCGGTCGACTTTGCCTTTTATCCTTTTGGGGTCGATTAAATAAGTACCAGTTACGCACTGGGGTCGATATAATCGACTTAATGCTTTTGTCTCTCCACGTTTGTCCCCCTTATGTTTAACCCCTTGTGGGTAATAAAGAAATAAATATTAATTTATAAATATTATCAACACTACATTCTAATTAGCTCATTTTCAAGCTAGTCATACGCAATATCTTAACACTAATTTGGCTGTTGATTTTCACTCAGACAACATCTCTGAGTAATTTCTTCACATGCTTACCACTAAGTGTAGCTATTCGCATCGCCATTGCACAGCATAAGAAGAACATACCACCCACCCACCAGCCCTATGGCTTGCTCTTCCAGTAAA
Source organism: Octopus bimaculoides (assembly GCF_046866305.1). Lineage (NCBI taxonomy): Eukaryota > Metazoa > Mollusca > Cephalopoda > Octopoda > Octopodidae > Octopus > Octopus bimaculoides. Next base: position 23,598,529 of record NC_142935.1, read on the forward strand.
ATAATTTGCGTTACCCCAAATTGTAAGGCACTTAAAATCTACAAGACAGACATTGCAAGCTCAGCGGTGTATCTTTGTGAAAAAGTAGGAGGAGTTTAGAGATAATATAGCGTGGAAAGATTCAAAACGATAAATGTCTGTGAAAACACGAAGTTAGCAACGGTATGTGTGTGTGTGTGTGTGAGTGTGTGTGTGTGTGCAGTTTATATGGAAACTGAAGCTCAGAGTTGGCCTCGAGTCGAATTTCATGCCAGTGCAATATAGCGATATATATATATATAAATATATATATATATATATATATATGTATATATATATATATGTGCGTATCTTTGTTTATATATATATGAGTGTGTGTGTGTGTGTGTGTGTGTGTGTGTGTGTGTGTGTGGTGTATGTGTGTGCTTATGTATGCATGTCTCTTCTATTTTTTTCATTATTATAAATCTTCCACTGAGGAGGGAGCCGGTACCCATGTATGCAGCCAGACTTCCCACGTGATCAGAAGAGATAAACCTATTTCCCCTTTATCATGTAACTTATTTTCCTTTCTTTTCTACTCTAGGCACAAGGCCCGGAATTTTGGGAGAGGGGGCCAGTCAATTACATCGACCCCAGTACGCAAATGGTACTCAATTCATCGACCCCGAAAGGGTAAAAGTCAAAGTCGACCTCGGCGGAATTTGAACTCAGAACGTAAAGACAGACGAAATACTGCTAGGCATTTCGCCCGGCGTGCAAACGTTTCTGCCAGCTCGCAGCTTTATCATGTAAATTATATTAACATGATACAACTATTATATTGGATGACAAATATATTAAGTTTCGACCTTCATTTTTAATCATAATGTCTCACTGGTAACATGTGATACTTTTAACTTACGTGTTAACATGCACAGACACACACACACACACACACACACACACACACACACACACACACACATACACACACACACACATTTTCACAATTGTATCAACACTTTCTCTCTTCTCCCACTTCTCGTTCTCTGCCCGATACAGATAAAAATGCTTTAAGCCCTCCACACACGACGACAGAATGTAATGGAAACAAAATGTGACTTCATCTCAAAGCGTTTCACTCAACATTGTTTTCATCACTTTTTCACAAAGTTACTTAATTTTGTTGTTGTTACTAATTCTATAACAAAAATATGCTTTCTATATTTCTTTTAATCAAGAGTGGGGGAAAAGGTATTCACGATCTTTCACAGAGCCTCCAAGAATGTTGGGAGAGAGGAAAAAATGTGTCCGCAAACCGGAGGCTTTAGATGAATGTTTGAAACAGCCCGGATGCTAGGTTTTGAGTTAAAACAGAAACATGTGAGCTGTGTTGGACGTTTGCTTCTCAACTACATGGTTACGGGTTCAGTCCCACTGCGTTGTACCTTGGACAAGTGTTTTCTGCTATAACCTCGGGTCGACCAAAGACTGGTGAGTGGATCTGATAGACGGGAACAGAAAGAATTGTGTTGTAAAGATATATATGAGTGTGCGTGTGTGTGAGTGTGTGTGTGTGTGTGTGTGTGTGTGTGTGTGTGTGTGTGTGTGTCTGTGTAGCTGTGTGTGAGTGTGTGTTTATATATATGCGTATGTGTGTGTGCTTGAAAAAAGGAATAGAATTGAATTTTCTATTAATTTCTATTCATTTTCTCAAATTTGTATGTGTGTATTTGTGACTTTGTTCCCTTCCAAAGCTTGATATCGGTGTTCGTTTGTTTACGTCACCGCAACTCCCTGTCTGTCTGTTTGTCTGTCTCTGTCTGCCTCTCTCTCTCTCTCTCTGTCTCCATAAATCTATCTATTCTCAGAATCAGCTGTTTGCACTGTAGGAAGTGAGATGCAGAACCACAGTCAATGTCCACTTCTCCAGAATTAGAAACGGGCCGGTTAAAAAGCTTACATTATTTACACGCAGAAATAAAAGAAAAAACAAACAAACACTTGTATGGTTGTTGAGCCGTTCACAGTTAGATCAATATGCAAATACATGAGAGAACGAAAACAATAAAGAAATGTCGCTGACTGGCATATAACAGTACTCTTCTAAAGCAAACTCATTTGGAACAGAACTTCCATATTCATATCTCGTAGATAACTACTTTGTAAATAACTAGATATTAATACGTTAGTTTAATCAATGCTTTTATCTAGATTTGAATACGAATTAATTTATCTGGATGATATGTTCGTGGGATGCAATTTGTAAACTTA
>NC_142935.1:23605763-23625763 GCF_046866305.1 Octopus bimaculoides
ATACATACATACATACATATATATATATATATATATATATATATATATATATATATATATATATATATAGATATATATATATAAATATATATATATATATATATATATATATATATATATATGCATATATACATATATTTGTATATGTATGTATACATATATATATAAATACATATACATATAGATAAGTATATGTATATATATATATATATATATATATGTATATATATGTATATATATAACAAATGCTTCTGCGTATTACCGAGAAATTTATTGAGAGCGAACAAAAAACGCTTCTAAGCAAACGATCGTCGTCTTGTTTTTTAAAAAGAAATCTACAAGTCCATCTACGAGTGCTTCTGACTCGGCGATCGCGTCTAAATGGTGTGCGCGAGTCTAGTGCGGGTAAAAGTTATTCAGAAAACGATAATAATAATAATAATAATAATAATAATAACAATAATAATAATAATTTTTTATTATAAAGATCTCGATAACCTTTTTACTTTACATAAAGTATACTTTATAGTCGACTGTTGTTTTATTGCCCTTTATTTATGAATATCATAAATTTTAATGGTAAAATATTTTTCTGACAACAAATTACGATTCATAACATTGTTACTATGGGAAGTTATTGCTCTGCTTTGCAGGTTTTCGCTTTACGAGCGGTCTTCGGGTACAAATCAGGTCGTGTATCGAGGCATTACTGTACAATCTAGTTTCCTCGGTGCCAATGCAAGAAACTCTCGGCACAAAATACTGGTTTCAAATCTTGGCGCAAGGCCAGGAATTTCGGGTGAGGTTTAAGTTGATTAGATCGACCCCTTTAGTCAACTGGTACTTATTTTATCGACACCGAAAGGACGAAACATAAAGTCGTGACTGGTGGCAATTAAATTCAGAACGTAAAGACGGACGAAATGCCGCTAAGTATCTTGCACGGCGTGCTAATGTTTCGTATCTCTTTATTGCTCACAAGGGGCTAAACATAGAGAGGACAAACAAGGACAGACAAAGGGATCAAGTCGATTACATCGACTTCAATGCGTAACTGGTCCTTGATTTTATCGACCCCGAAAAGATGAAAGGCAAAGTCGACCTCGGCGGAATTTGAACTCAGAACATAACGGCAGACGAAAGACCGCTAAGCATTTCGCCCGACAAGCTAACGTTTCTCCCAACTCACCGCTTTCTCTCGCTATGAAATGTTGGTTACAAATTTTGACACAAGGCCACCGATATTAAAGGAGAGGTAAATCGATTACATCGACCCCATGTTCAACTGATACTTATTTTATCGACCACCAGAATAATGAAAGACAAAGTCGACCCCTACAGCGTATGAACTGACAACAGAAAAACGGACGAAATATCAAAACGAAAATGCATTTTGCCCGGCGTGTTAACGATTCTGCCATTTCGCTGCCGTATGTCAGCAGAAAATATTAATTACTGATCATTCTGAGCAGTCAATAGAAGGCGGTTATTCACGTTGCCATGCAACGAGATCGACCGTGCATCAGGTCGTTGCAATGTTCACTTGCTCACGCATCAATCTCAGTTATTCGAGCTTATAATGAACTTGGATATGCATACATACATACATACATATACGTGAGTGTGTGTGTATATACATATATATATATATATACATACATATATATACATATATATATAAATATATACACATATATGTACAGTGATGCACGTTCTCTCTCTCTCTCTCTCTCTCGCGCACGCACACATTTATTCTAGCAATTATTATTCTATACCACTGATAAATATTAGATAGCAATATCTCATTATCTGACTCAATAGATTATGACAAGAGGAACCACCATATATAGCATTGTTGATGATGTTAGTCTTGATGAGGAAGATATATAATTAAAGTTATTCCAGCTGTGACAATGCCATCCTATGTAATATATGTCTACGATATACGATGCTCCTTTCTTTTTTTTATCTACGATACCTACAAATTTTTGTCTGTTCGTCGATAAGGAGAATTTCACTTAGTGACAGTATTTCTACTTGTTTTATGTAAATCATATAATTACTGTTACTGATTTCTGCTCTGCCTATGTTAGACATATATATATATATATATATATATATATATATATATATATATATATATATATATATATATATATATATATATATATATATGGGAGAATATACAAAAAATAACAACAGACGAGGACAGGTGGTGTAAATAACAAAAGTATATATTAGTATGACGCTCGGGAATACGGAAAGTCTTTGACGTTTCGAGCTACGCTCTTCAACAGAAAGAATACGGAGACAAGGAGAAAAACACGGAGAAAAAAATTGAATAGTGTTCAGTCAACGGTCAATCATAATATATATATATATATATATATATATATATATATATATATATATATATATATATAACTGATACTCAAATGAAGTCTAGCATATTGAATGCAGCAAAAACAATTTCCAAATAATTAACATTTCGTCCATATCAGTGAAAAAATTCATTAGTTTTACACGTGGGGCGGCTGAAATGTTCCCGGCTAAGGTTAATAGAAAATACAGAATCATTTTTTTCAACATATTCCCCTCTCAGATACACCAAATTATTTCAGTAGTTCTTCAGTTTTTCTAACGCGGAAGGTTGGGCCCTAACCATGCCTTTCGCGATACCCTTAAAACCAGGAACTTTTCAGCAGTCCCTCGTGTAGCTGGACAAGAAAATTAAGAGTGCCGATTATTTCGAAATCGAAACGTTATCATTATCAAATAGTAAATGGAAGCATGCAGTAAGGAGTGATTTTAATCACAGACGACAACAGTGACAACCCTAGGAGCATTTCGGCGTTATTAGATCTCCTCATTGAAGTATTGCCATACCAGAACTACTAGAATCTAGATGATGGTGAAATATGAAGTTCTTTATCGAATGAAGTTTGACAACGTTACAACTTTGATTCGATGTCCTTTCCGGCACCATTAACTTGTTCGCCAGCAAACAATCATGATTTCACAAGACAATCATGGTACACAAATGTCTCGACGTAACTTATAACCGACCGAAATTTTACTATTGGTTCTTTGTTGGTGAAGTGTTGATCTGTGGTGATCTTAGGATGAGTTTTGCCGCTTGTGCAATTGAATAAACTGAACCCGTTCCATGCATTCCTCAACTCAACTAATATTATTATGAATTCAGCAATTTTGTCCAACACCCGGCTGCCTAAAATTTGAAATGAGCCTCAGATTTGGCTATTTCTCTACTTAAACACTATGTGACCAGAGCCTTGAACCCAGGCTTCACTTGTACTAATGCATCGAATGTGTAATGGAGTAGCTGTCCTCGACTGACGAAATACAATGGCAAGTAACATATTCATGGAACGTGTTAAGAAAAGAGGTGCAAGTCATAGCTAAATTGAAACCTTCCATCGAAATTCCTTGTTAATTTATATTCTGAATACCAACATTATAATGGCAAATTTATTTCACCTAATCTTCATCATTTTCAAAACAAATACAATGTATTTCAACTGAAATATGTTGAAAAAAAGGTTTGACCCCTTGTTAGAGAATTGCTTTTTGTTTTACACTCACACCAGCACTGATGAAGTAGATGGCTTATGATCAAAGCGTTTTCAACAGTGAACGTCTGTCTAGTTTATATGAGAATATATTATCAATGAATCATTTCCTTACTTACTGACTGCGTCACGAATTTTCAAAGAGAGAAGGTTTCCAGTTTTAGCGGGTTCTGTGACCACAGACTAGCCCTTCGTTGGTTCGCTTCTTATGTCCCTGGTTTCAATATTAACAAAAAAATCCTTTGTGCTGTTCAACGTATGTATTGCACTATTAAATCTGTGTATATTGAATGATCTGTGGAGGCGCAATGGCCCAGTGGTTAGGGCAGCGGACTCGCGGTCATAGAATCGCTGTTTCGATTCCCAGACCGGGTGTTGTGAGTGTTTGTTAAGCGAAAACACCTAAAAGCTCCACGAGGCTCCGGCAAGGGATGGTGGCGAACCCTGCTGTACTCTTTCACCACCACTTTCTCTCACTCTTACTTCCTGTTTCTGTTGTGCCTGTAATTCAAAGGGTCAGCCTTGTCACACTGTGTCACGCTGAATATCCCTGAGATCTACGTTAAGGGTACACATGTCTGTGGAGTGCTCAGCCACTTGCACGTTAATTTCACGAGCAGGCTGTTCCGTTGATCGGATCAACTGGAACACTCGACGTCGTAAGCGACGGAGTGCCAACAACAAATTGAATGATCTGATGCTGTTTCACTATTCGTGTAAAGAAACTCGCTATACCATTATTCGGTGTATTTATAAGCATTAAATAACATATATTCTTTATGAAATGCAGTAGAAATTGTGTCTCCCACAATGTACATTTCAGAGCAACATGCTCGTTCTAAATAGCCATTACCATTTTCTTCCCAACCGTAAATCTTGCAGTCATTTAGTTCTCCTTCTGGGCAACTTTTAAAATTCTCAAATTTAGTGTGAATCTTAGACTTCAGCTCAGTCAATATGAATTAATTGTAACAGATTATTCGTTTGGTATCGTTAACATGTTAATTATTCTAATAACTAAATAAATACTTCCACCAGAGAACTGTTAAGGTATTTAATTGCAGACCGATATAGCTCCTCCGGGAGAGAACTTGAAACTTCTGTAGCATAATGTTCATTCCAGATAGATTAATACTATTTACCAGCATAGTAGTCATAAATGCTATTTGTTATTCAAGTTGGCCTCCTGAACAGATGAAGAGATTGAAAGATATATATTTGTTTGTCATAATTTACCTCCAAGATAAGGCGGAAATAATTAATTTCAGACAAGATAGATTTAACTACAGCAAACTTAATTGCATTTTCCTAAGGCAGTATAGATAGTGCGGAAAGAATGTCTGCGTTTGTTATCCTATAACTCGACTTGCGTAGTTTATAAGTCAACCACTATGACTAGTTAGTTGTAATGTTTGAATAATTATGCAAAATAACACACTTCCTACATGTTTAACATGTTTAACATCTTACTTAATATTAATATCATTTCTCGGTTTGTTATCCACCATAAAAAGAAGTATCCCAATAAATAAGCAAAATTTAAAGCTTGATATTTTTCGACAGAATTTTTCCTGAAAATAAAAATAAAGAACCAAAATTTCTTTATAGCTCATGACATGCTGTCTATTTACTCCTTCAATAAAATTCATTAACTTAAGGATATTATATAACTCTGAGCATGAAAAGATTTATTATGATAATAAAAGATGAGATTAAATTTCAGTTACTGCAAATTCAGAGTAGGTTAAATAGTTCACATTACAGAAAAGCCACACACACACACACACACACACACACACACACACACACACACACACACACACACACACACGCACACACACACGACAAACAAAAAAGTGAAAATTCTTAAATGGCACACAGAGAGGTGCAGACTTTCGTATCGTTTGCAAATTTTGTTTATTTTCTTTATATTTTTCTGGCAGAATGATTTAAAGAAAATTGAACAATAGTTGATTCTCACTGGAAATGATAGTCTTACGGAACATTTACAATAAATAAAAGTGTCACTATAGAAATACGATGCTGAATATAAATGTGTCACACCGAAACTAACAAAGGAAAATCGATAAGTCCTTTTGATGTCCATTCAAACCAATTCCATGCATTGTTTGACGCCTGTTTTTGGTGCTTAGATGAGACCAAACTCTTACAGAGACATTAAATCAATCATGACATCTCAAAACATCAACGATTCTGACAATAACAGTAGCAATCCTCCTCCTCCTCCTCCTCTACCTCCCCTCCTATCCCCTCCGCTCTTTCCCCCTCCCCTCTTCCTCCCCTTCCCTCCTACTACTACCGATGCATCTCCCCTCACTACAAATTCTTTGTCTTCTTTTTCCTCCTTTCACCTTGTTGTTGTTGTTGGTCTTCTTCTCCTCCTCCTCCTCCTCCTCCCCCTCCTCCTCCTCCTCCTCCTCCTTCTTCTTCTTCTTCTTCTTCTTCTTCTTCTTCTTCCGCGTCTCTCACTCTTGCTGTTACTACTGCTTGTGCAACGTGGCATTTATTAGTTCTTCAATATTAGACTATCGACAATCTTTGTGCTAATTCCTATCCATACACACATACCTCCACGTGTATATATGTGCGGCGCATACACACGAAATCAAAGACTACTAAATATATTGCAGAGAAAGTCTAGTGTTCTCAAGCAATTATTACTTAATTTCATAAGGACGCCTCCATAATGCCTAGTCCTGTGGTTTAATGGCTTGTGAGTTTCAATGACCCTGAAAGCTATGTTAGCAGAGCCCATGCACTTTGCAAGGCTTGCCAAGGTGGACAGATTGTAGAATAGACTGACTATTACAGAACACGTATTCCCAGAAATAAAAAATGGTTTTCATTAGGATTAACACGCTTACGAAGGAAAAAGCTACGTTACAGAATCATGTATGATAATACAAAACTAATAAGGCCTAGGAAAGAAAGGCCTTAAAGACAGAGCGCAGATTTCGTAACAGTAAAGGGAGGAGTCGTCGATGACCTATCCTCCATAGGGGGTGTGAAGCTGAAAGTAAGTTCATAGGCACAGAAACACGTGTTCTCATCAATTAAATCTTCAATAGGAATGAAGTCTTCTCTGCATGCGATATGTAACGCGGATTGTTATTGGCCGTTTGTATTTTCGCTGCAATCTACTGGTGTTAGAGACCATACGAGGTTGCTAGAAGCTAAAATCGACGCTCTGAAAGCTATTCATCCAAAACTATTGTCTCTGCTTGAAAGAAAATTTAGTCTTCGAAATTTTCAGGTACTTTTCAGGATCATTCAGCTGCAGTATTTTTATGTGACAGCAACTGGAAACCAGTTCGGGCTTCTTATTCAGAAATAATACTGTCTATTTTGAGATAGGCAGTTTCTCGGAGAGATAGGGCATGAAAGAGTATGGGAGAGCAATGTCAGCAAAGTTCCAAGGTGTAATCGTGCAGGAGTGTCCTAAGTCACTAAAATAGCAGTTAAAATCAACTGAGAACTGGGCTTTCGCTTGCCCCTCGACCTATTAGCGATAGATGGTATTCTCTCATGACGTTGTTATCAATAAAAACCCTAACTTTCTGTGGCGGTCTGATATCTCTCACGGAAACAATACAAGCCGTACTAAGGAGCGAGTTGCCAGAATTGTTTGTATGGCGGGATAAATGCTTGGTATTTTGCCCGTCTTTACGTTCAGTGTTCAAATTCCGACGATGTCGGTTTTACCTTTCATCCTTTCTGTGTCAATAAAATAGCTAAGAACTGTGCATTTGGGTTGGATGTAATCAACATACCCGCTTCCCTGAATTTGCCTGCTCTGCACCAAAATTTGAAAGCAATAAGTGTGTATATATTTATGTAACTGTGTGTTTATGTTTGTATATATGTATGTATGTATGTATGTATGGATGTATGTATGGATGGATGGATGGATGAGTGAAAGGATGTGTCATTGTTCAGTTTTATTTCAAGATTTCTTGCCAATATAGAAAGAACCGGTTTCTAACCTAGATCCAAGACTCCTTCATTGATATTTCAACATCATCATCAGAGTATTTTCGTATGTATGTATGTATTTATGTATTTATGTATGTATGTGTGCAGATTTGTATGTTTTGTTTTATGTACGTATTCTGATGCCTATTGCTGCATATCTATACGTGCTCGTATATATATTTAAATGATAAACTCCTAGAAAGTTTTACAGATTTTTACAGTTCCACCGATAGACTGGATCTGTAGTCTTCGAATTACCTTTATTCTGTTTGGTTTTGAGAAGCCTAATTTCTCAAGATTAGTATGTATGTATGTTTGTATGTATGTATGTATGTATGTATCTATCTATCTATGTATGTATGCATGCATGTATGTATGTATGTATGTATATATGTATGTATGTATGTATCTACGCTAATACATATTCCTATTGTACTAAATGTCATGAGGTCTTTTCTGAATGTAATATTATTACATAACTATTAATATTACGCGTTAGAGAATGTGGTGAGCTGGCAGAATCGTTACCGTACCAGGCAAGAATCCTTTGAAGCTTTAGTTCTGAGTTCAAATTCCGTGAAGGTAGGCTTTGCTCTTCATTCTTTCGGAGTCGTTGAAAATAAGTAGCATATGAACACCGAATGTGACGTAATCTATTAACCCGTAACCCAAATTTTGAGACCTCATGCCTATGGTAGAAGAGATATTACCCGTCAAAAAACAAACATATCCCTGATATTGTCTTTGTGTAAACTTCCTCCTTACAACGTAGGAAAACATATTTCAGCTGTTTTGCTTCATTCACTCACTTTGTGATAAAATCCATTTTGTAGATATTTTCCTAAGGATAGATTGTCGAATAACTTTCTAATGAAGAAATTTGTTTAAAATGTAAACATGTATTTAATTAAAACAATACTTGGCGTAACATAAAACTAAACGCGCTACAGATTATAATAAATTGCTTGCACAATTTTTTTTTTTATTTAGATGTAGCGAGGAAAATAATTGTTAATTATTTGATCCGTCTTATTTTCAAAATTCGGTTTGTATTTTCTCTATGTTCCATTTTTAGTCCCGAGGTCGTGCCAGCCTATGCACTTTAAGTATATATGACTAACAGATTTTGTTGGGTCATTATGCCAATAATAGACACATGTACTGGTTCTGTTTCGCTTCTTTATTTTTATTAGACAATTAGCTAATCATATAACGAACTAATTGATTGTTTCATTAATCGTTCAGCTAGGTTTGTCAAAGTCCTTTCGTTGTGACTCATGATCTCATCAATGTCATATCCCCTCTAAACCTGTTTTGTTTAGGTATGCCTCTCTGACTGTTCCTAGCTTACAGATTCGAAATTTATAGTGAGTGAGAATGTATGTGAGTGAGAAAGAGAGAGAGAGGGAGAGAGAGAGAGAGAGAGAGAGAGAGAGAGAGAGAGAGAGAGAGAGAGAGAGAGAGAGAGAGAAAGCGAGAGGAAGTGGTAAAAGAGATCGTATGCATGTATGTATGTATGTATGCGTGCGTAGCAAGACGAATGACTGACCGATGAAATATGCACTAGACCTGTTCAACTCAGTTCCTTCCGGTCCATGTCCTAGTATGGTTCCAGTGAAATGGCTGAAACGTATGAAAGGTAAAAGATACATTAACATGTAGACAGTATCTAAGACAGCGAGCAGACAGTATCATTAGTGCGGTGAGCAATAAGCTTAGCAGAAACGTTAGCATGCCGGGCGAAAAGCTTCGCAGCATTTCGTCTGTCTTTACGTTCTGAGTTCAAATTCTGACGAGGCTGACTTTGCCTTTCATCCTTTCGGTGTCGATAAATTAAGTACCAGTTGCGTACTCGGGTGGATTTAATCGTCTGGCCTTCTCCCTCAACATTTCGGGCCTTGTGCCTAGAGTAGAAAAGAAAAGAATATCTACAGACTGCCAGAGCAAGGCTGTGAGCTGGAAGAAACATTAGCACGCCGGGCGAAATGCTTAGCAGTATTTCGTCCGGCTTTATCCTATGAGTTTAAATTTTGTTAACGTCCACTTTGCCTGATCAGTGTCGATGTAATCGACTTCCCTCCTCATCCGAGATTACTGGACTTGTGCCAAAATGTGAAACCAGTATGTAAACAGTATTCAAAATTGAAATATATTCTTCGTTTTACATAAACTTATAATTTCCCGTCTTGAGATACAATGCTTTAATGGGATGAAGATACATCTACCGCTAAACTTGAGTGATTAGTTATTTTATTATCGAATCTGGAAAGATGAGAGGTAGCGTTTACATTCGTAGTACTTGAACTTATATCGTAAAGGAGAATAAATATGGCAAGAAATGTTTTCAGTACTTTAGCGATTCTAGCAATGTACAGCCCAAAGTTTTATTGTTTTCATATCTGTATAGTCTGGTAAAACATTTGAGTCCTACATGACATACTTATTATTGTGAACTCTTTCAGTTCTTACGATTATTTTGACAGTAAACACATACTGCAGTTCATAAAACGTGACCTGCAAAGTATTTACATCATATCAAATTAACAGTGAATTTTATGACAACATTTCTAGAATGTCTGTACTTTTTTTTAGCGTTGAATGTGAGATCACAAAAGTTTATTAGTATTTTAAGTCGAAACTTTAGTACAATTTATTTAAATTATACGTATTCAACCCCAGGGGTATATTATGTTATAGAAATTTTACAATGTGCAAAACAGTTTTTATAAATCTTTCTTCGTAGTTATTTATAATGAGAATATTTCAGAATTCTGAAAAAAAAATCAAGAAAAAACAGAGAGAGAGAGAGAGAGAGAGAGAGAGAGGGAGAGAGAGAGAGAGAGAGAGAGAAAGAGAGAGAGTGAAAGACGAGAGGTTGTATCAATGTTGTTATTTTACTAATTCTGTTATAATGTTATAAAATATAAATATCACAATAGATGATCTGCATACAATAATTTGTTTTACCACGAGGCATTACGTTTTACGTAGTCTATGAGATTGGCGGTTTCTATCCATCTCCAGATTACAGATCACAAGAGGAGATGCAAATTTATATTATTTGGAACACAACCGCTCGTATCGTCGTTATTGATATTGTTATAATTGTAATTTAATCCCAAACTAAATGCTTAACCAATTGCTCGATGATAAAAGGCTCTTCCCTCTTGCCATTTTCGTCGTCGTCAATATTTTTCCGAGTCTGTATATCTTCTCGGAACAGATTCTCTACTGAGGCCGTCTAAATTTAATACTAATGATTTGGTTACTATTTCTAGTAAGATGATGAACACGTAAGGGTTCTTACATTACTTGTATATCATGTGACAAGAAAATTACATATCTTTTCTATATGTGTAGGATAATGATTGAGGCTACTACAAAATTTGTATAAAATTATCCGAAATGCATCGCAAACATGAGCAGACTTTGCATATTCGATCTGAGTTCAGGGAACAAACCATTGTTATTATGAAGTCTGCATTATTTCATTTATAAAGTCTGACACCAACTTCGGCACCCTGACGAAGTCTTGCTGTCCTATCGAAAGAACATAATGCATTAACATGGAGAATATATATATATATATATATATATATATATATATATATATATAGTTAAAAAAAACAATAACAAAAAAACAAAAAAACAACAAAGTGAGGACGTGATATGGATAGTATTATTGGACGCTCAGGAAAGGAAAGATATATATATATATATATATATATATATATATAACTTTTATAAGTAATATTCTAAAAGAAATATTCTAAAAGAATATATAATTGAACTTATGTTGAGTGCTCAATTATCTTGAGCAAATAAATGTGTATATATGTGTTTTTATATTATTAATAAATTAATAAACTTATCAATAATATATTCAGGAAATCAATATTTAATATTTTGAATTTTGAAAGATATACATCCAACATAACATGGTAGCATAATAAATTTAAAAGTTTAAAACATAAATATACGGAATATAAATATTAATACATATAAAAATATAAAAATAGATAAATATATGTTTAAATATATATGCGTATAAAAATTTATGTGTAAATAATCGGGAATATTATAAATTCTAAAATATAAAATATAAAGAAACCTAAAGTTTAAAAAATAAAATATCTTACGATCGTTTCGCGGATATTACTACAAACACAAATTGAATTAAAGATCATCTTATTATTAGTAATTCCGTTCTTCAGAGATGCGTTATGAACCCTTTATATACCCATATAATATTAAAGTATTAGAAATATTAAAATTAAAAATATTGAAAATTAGAAATAAAAATATATACTGTCCTTCTTATAATCAATTTGTGTTTGTAGTAATATCTGCGAAACGATCGTAAGATATTTTATTTTTTAAACTTTAGGTTTCTTTATATTTTATATTTTAAAATTTATAATATTCACGGTTATTTACACATAAATTTTTATACGCATATATATTTAAACATATATTTATCTATTTTTATATTTTTATATGTATTAATATTTATATTCCGTATATTTATGTTTTAAACTTTTAAATTTATTATGCTACCATGTTATGTTGGATGTATATCTTTCAAAATTCAAAATATTAAATATTGATTTCCTGAATATATTATTGATAAGTTTATTAATTTATTAATAATATAAACACACACACACACACACACACACACACACACACACATATATATATATATATATATATATTGTCTGCTATAACGAATCGATAAAGAAACATATAAATATCTACTGGTATGTTTTTATTCTTTCTGAAGATATTATGCTCAGATATATGGACTTATTATTTAATAATTCAATGTCTATAATTGAAACGGCTGTAAGGGATGATGTTCGATTTGTTGTTAATGATAAACTATTATTAACTTCTCAATCTCCATTTTCTTCTTCTTCCTTTACACACACACACACACACACACACACACACACACACACACACACACACACACATACACACACACACACACACACACGCAATAGAGAAAAAGGATAACAAAAGTGAAGGCAGAACGAATACCTCAAGTCGTTTATAATAATCTAATTAAAGGCGTTAGTGTTCGTATATTCGTGAATAAGTCACTAACCGAAATAAGTGGATCTATCATTTAGGAAAATATTATTTACTTGTTTAAGGGTTGCACTGGATAAATTGTGCAAATGACTCTCACAGTTCAAATACAAAGAAATAAGCATACTCAATTTGAATTATACCAAATGATTTAGGAAAATGAATGGGTTATTTCCATTGGCTGTTAAAATGAAATATATTAGATATATATAAGGATCACTGCTACGAGCCCTATTATCAATTTCATTCAACGATCTGAGTATGCCATGAGGTTTCCAAACATAAGTTCTACTCACGTGTCAAGTTTCATCAAAATCGATAAAACGATGTAGGAGGAATTAGCTAACAACTTCACAAACACCTCCACAGATAGAATTTCCCAGATATGTAGTATATATATATATATATATATATATATATATATATATATATATATATATATATATATATATGGTTCAGGAGAAATGTTTAGAGGAACAATTGTCACTATACCAGGTCTTTATAGATCTAACTAAGGCATTTGACACGGTAAACAGGGACGCACTGTTGATTGTTTTGTGCAAACTTGGTTACCCGACACATTTTGTGAGCCTCTTCGAGAAATTGCACAACAACATGAAAGCTCAGGTAGTTTTTAATGGTAATCTATCTGATGAATTTTCAGTGGACAACGGTGTAAAACAGGGAAATATTCCTGCCCCTACACTTTTCTCTATATATTTTGCCACATTGCTTTGGTATGCATTTGAGGATTGTAACAGGGGAATTGGAATCAGATTCCGGACATCTAGTAGCATATTTAATCTGATCAGGTTTAAATGTAAGGCAAAGGTTTTCAGAGTACTTGTCAGAGAATTGCTCTATGCTGATGATGCTGACTTGCTGGCACACACAGAGGAAGATATGCAACATTTAATGGATAGATTTTCCACTGCATGTACATATTTTGGACACAATAAGTCTGAGAAAAACCAAGGTAATGTTTACCCCCACACCTGGACAAATATACACTGAACCAAACATCTTCGTGAATGGAACAAGACTAGAAGTCATTGACACCTTCGTTTACCTTGGAACCACACTGTCAAGGGATGGTGGTCTTGATGCAGAAATATACTATCGAATAGCGAAGGGAAGTGCTGCATTTAGAAAGCTTGAAAAGCGAGTATGGGCTGATAGAGATATCTCCCTGCAGAAAAAAAATCAGCATCTACAAAGCGTGTGTATTGACTGCACTTCTTTATTCAGGCGAAACATGGACCACCTACAAGAGTCATGTAAAGATGCTAGAAAGGTTTCATCAAAAGTGCCTAAGACGCACCCTAGGAGTAAAATGGAAGAGTTTCGTAGCAGATACAGAGGTTTTGCGCAGGGCGCACTGTAGCTCAATTGAAAAACATATTATCCTGGCCCAAATGAGATGGACTGGGCATGTAATTAGAATGAAGGATGATCGTTTGCCGAAGCGCTTATTTTATGGTGAGCTCAGCTCTGGTGAGCGACCGCGGCAGAAACCGAGAAAGAGGTATAAAGATTGCATTAAACAAAACCTAAAAAAACTAGATATGTATGAAAGTGATTGGGAAGGAGATGTTCTGGATCGAAGGAAGTGGAGAGCTGTTGTCAGGACGAACTGTGATATCTGGGAGGAAAAAATGCTTCAGCAACTTGAGCTTAAGCGGGCCTGTCGAAAGGGAAAAATTGTAATCAGTGGAGAGTATAGGATGTGTACTGTATGTGATCGCGTTCTTCTGTCAAAAGCAGGATATGTGAATCACATGAAAACACATGAGGGTAGAAATTCCAGACACCCTAAATACCAACCGCCTTCTGCGACCTGTGGCATATGTTACAAGGTTTGTAAAACAATACCCGGACTTAAGAGACATATGCTGGTTCACAGATGCGTTTCCTTAGAATCAGATACCAGCGGACAAGGATCGAGAGGCCTGAACATTTGTCATCTGTGCTGTAGACCTTGTCGCTCAGCAGCCTGACTTCAAAGTCACTTGAGGGCTCACCAACGGAGTGATTGTACTGCGTGATGATATGTGTGGATTGTTGATGTGATGGCTATCGTCTGTCAAGATGGAGCGGTCGTCATATATATATATATATATATATATATATATATATATATATATATATATATATATATATATATATATATATATATAGTAAAGTAAAGTTGTGGAATACCGTACGAGTGGAAATATATATGAAAGAAGGTTTGAAAATGCACTTATTTTTTTTAAATATTTATTTACTTAACCGGTTTCTCTTTTTTAGAAAGAGATTATCAAAAGTCTTTGAGAATAAAAAAAAATGTTAAAAAACAGTTTGAGTATTAAAATGCATATATACATTCTTTGATGATAAAATATATTTAAAGTATAAAGCTTTGTATGAACTTTGTAGTGTTACATACTGATTGTCACACATTCTCTGATATTAAGGTGAAATTGTTAAAAACAGTGTTAAAAGCAGTGTATGAAAATACACACATGGAAAAATACATATACATATTCTCATACATATTCTTTGACAATCGAATAAAATTGAGGAGGAACTGACCTGGCCTTTTTCTCTTGTGTATATTGAGGGAATGTTTTACTGTCCTAAGAGACAGTATGACTGGCTAGCTGGGGTGGGAGGGAAGAAGAGTTAAAGAGGATTTTTTTTTATTTTTGGTTGGTCTGTGACAGTCTGTCATGGTTCACTGGTTTTTGGGACTGGTTTTGTGCACATCTCTATGTGTGTGTGTATATATGTGTGTGTGTGTCCGTGTGTGTGTGTGTGTGTGTGTGTGTATGTGTGCCGTTTTTATTGGTCCCAGAGTTTATTGTGGAATGTGTATATGAGTGTGTGTTTGAGTGTTTTTTTGTGTCGGTGGGGATGTTAGGTGTGTGTACGGGAGAGTGTGCGTATATCTCTTTGTCTGAGTGTGTATGTGTTGTTTTGATCGTCCTTGTGGTGTGTGTGTGTGAGAGCAACCGTATGTATGTATGAGGGTGTGTACGTATGTGTGCATATGTGTGTGTATGTATGTGTGCATCTGTGTGTGTGCGTGGGAGTGTTTTGTGTGAGTGTGGGAGTGTGTGTGTGTCTCTCTGTCTGAGTGGGTGTGTTGTTTTAAATACCTTGTGGTGTGTGTGTGTAAGCAAACGTATGTGTGTGATGGTTCATATGTATGTGTATGTCTATGTCTGTATGTGTGCGTGTGTGGCATGTGTATATGAGTATGTGTGTGTTTTTTTATCTATGGTAGGATGGTGTGTGTATGTGTGTGCACGTTTGTGTGAGTGTGTATGTGTGTGATTAATATTTGTTAGGGTGTTGTGTGTGCGCATGTGTGTGTATGTGTATATGTGTTTGTTCGTGTGTGTGCGTGAGTGCGTTTGTGAGTGCGTGTGTATGTGTGTTTGTGTGTTTTTTGTGTCGGTGGGGATGTTAGGTGTGTGTACGTGAGACTGTGCGTATATCTATTTTTCTGAGTATGTATGTGTTGTTTTAATCGTCCTTGTGGTGTGTGTGTGTGAGAGAGAGCAACCATATGTATGTGTGAGGGTGTGTACATATGTGTGCGTCTGTGTGTGTATGTATGTGTGCATCTGTGTGCATCTGTGTGTGTGCGTGGGAGTGTTTTGTGTGAATGTGGGAGTGTGTGTATACGTGAGTGTGTGTGTGTCTCTCTCTGTGTCTGAGTGAGTGTGTTGTTTTAAATACCCATTGTGGTGTGTGTGTGTGTGTAAGCAACCGTATGTGTGTGTGATGGTTCATATGTATGTGTATGTATGTATGTGTACGTATGTTTATTTGTGTTGTGTGTTGGTGGGGGTGTTATATGTGTGTACGTGAGTTTGTGTGTGTCTCTAAGTATGTTTGTGTTTGAGTTGTCATTGTGGTGCGTGTTTGTGTGAGGGAGCAACTGTATGTGTGTCCATGAGGGTGCATGTGTGTGTGAGCATGTATGTGTGTGTTGTATTTATTAGGTGTCCTTGTACGTTGGGTTTATCCAGGTGATGTGTATGTGTGTACATGTGTGTTCCGTGTATGTTGGTACTGGGTATGCGTTTGTATGTGTGTGTATGTGGGTATGGTTTGTGTAGTTTCCTGGTGTATATGTGTACATGTCTGTGTGCGCTGTAATTGTGAGTGATTAGTTTTGTTTGTATTGTTAGTACAGTATATGTGTATATACGTGTGCGTGTGTTTGTGTGAGTGCGTCTATGTGGCTTGTATTTGTCGGGGAGGTGTGTCATTGTGTGTGCATGCTTCTGTGCATGTGTGCTTGTGAGTGTTTGTTGTGATTGTTGGGATTGTATTGTGTGTGTTTTTCTTTTGAGTGTGTGTGTGACATTTTTACTGGGGAACAGGCGTATGGTGTTTGTATGTGTGTGTACATATGTATGCAAATATGCGTGTGTGAATATGATTTGTGGTTGCCGGAGTGGTGTGTAAGTGTGTGCATGTACCTGTTTACATATGTGTGTGTGGGTTTGTGCTCTGGTGTGGAGATATTGTGATTTTGTGTGTGTGTATATATGTGTGTAAGTGTGTTCGTGTCGGAGGTTTGCATTGTATTGATGTGTGTGATTTTGCGTATCTGTGTGTCTTTGTTTTGGGCGTGCACCTGGGGAGGGGGCTTATGTTAGAGTATGTTGAGCTGTGGTCCGTATTTTTGAATAAGATTATTTTCCCTATTTATTCGTGTTTGGTCAGTGGTGTTGTCTGAGCATTGGTATAATGGGAAAACTAGGAATTTGGGGGACTTGTTTTGTGCACAGAGATCTAAGTGCCCACTGAGTGGTATCTGTCTTGTGGTGGGATCCCTCAATTGTTGGCGGTGGACTGTCATCCTTTCTCTGAGAGTTAGGCTCGTTTGCCCTATGTATTCTTTGTGGCACCCTTCACACCTTATGGCATAAAGTAAATTTTTTGATGCGCAGGTGAAGTTATTTTTTATGACAAAAGTGTGTCCCGACTGGAATCTGTATGTTGTTCCTTCCATGAGGTGGATGCAAGTCCTGCAGTTGGAACGACCACATTTTTTGACAGTAGGTGGTGGGCTTGTGTTGGGCAATTTTGCATTCGTGAGTAGGTTTTTTTAGGGATTTGGGTTGTCTTTTGCTTTTTATTATTTTATGGGTTGCGAGTACTCTTTTTAGACGTGGGTCTTGATTCAGTAGTGGGATGTTTTTGTATATTATTGTGTAAGCTTCTGCATTTCTAGGATTGTGTGTTGAGAGATATGGGAGACTATTTAACGTGCCGTGTATGTGTTTCGGTGTTCGCAGGTCATGGGTAGCAATTGTCTTGGCCCCTTCTATTCCATTGTCAACTAATGATGCTGGGTAATGTCTTTCGAGGAGAATTGCCTTTAGTTCTTCGAGTATTTTATTTCGAGTTCTATAATTAGAGACAATTGTGCAAATTCTTCTCGCAAGGTTGAAGGGAATGTTTGTCTTTGTATGTTTTGGGTGATTGGAGGTGAACAGAAGGTATTGCTTGGAATCAGTCGGTTTGTAATGAATATCAGTCTCAATGCTGATACCTATTTTTATAATGAGAATGTCAAGAAAAGGAAGTTGGTCTTGACTGTATTCGATTGTAAATTGGATATGGTTGTGGACACTGTTAATTAGGGTTTTGAAGTCAAAGAGTTGGTCGAGTGTGTGGGACCATAGGATGAGGCAATCATCCAAGTAACGTTTCCAATTCTTCAACAGGTATTGGTGGAAAGACAGGCCGTATCTAGTTTTGGATTTGTCGTAGATCTGCAATTCTAAGTAGGCCATCACCAGGTTTGCATATGTAGGGGCAACTTTAGTCCCCATTGCAGTCCCTGATACCTGTCTGTAGGTGTTATCATTAAAATTCAAAAAATTGTTTTGAAGGATAAACTTAAGGCCCTCGATGATGAATTCTTTTTTTATTCTTTCTGGGATCTCATTGGAGTATTTTTCTAGCCAGAATTTAATGGCTTCCAGTCCGTATTGATGTGGGATCGTAGTGTAAAGATTTATTACATCAAAGGAAACAATGAAAATGTCTTTATCGGCATGTTTGGGTAGATGATTTAGTAGGTCCAGGTCGTCTCTAACAATACTTGGTATGTGGTGAAGTATTGGTTTCAGGAGGATATCGATAAAGTTGCTTAATCTGTGTGTTTCACAGTTTGGGCCTGCCACAATTGGTCTTAGTTTGAGATCAGTGGGATGTGGTACAGTGATACAGGTGGAAGTGCACAAAACCAGTCCCCAAAACCAGTGAACCATGACAGACTGTCACAGACCAACCAAAAATAAAAAAAATCCTCTTTAACTCTTCTTCCCTCCCACCCCAGCTAGCCAGTCATACTGTCTCTTAAGACAGTAAAACATTCCCTCAATATACACAAGAGAAAAAGGCCAGGTCAGTTCCTTCTCAATTTTATTCGAATGTCAAAGAATATGTATGAGAATATGTATATGTATTTTTCCACATGTGTATTTTCATACACTGTTTTTAACACTGTTTTTAACAATTTCACCTTAATATCAGAGAATGTGTGACAATCAGTATGTAACACTACAAAGTTCATACAAAGCTTTATACTTTAAATATATTTTATCATCAAAGAATGTATATATGCATTTTAATACTGAAACTGTTTTTTAACATTTTTTATTATTCTCAAAGACTTTTGATAATCTTTTTCTAAAAAAGAGAAACCGGTTAAGTAAATAAATATTTTAAAAAAATAAGTGCATTTTCAAACCTTCTTTCATATATATATATATATATATATATATATATATATATATATATATATATATATATATATATATATATATATATAGGTGTATATATATAAATAGATAGGTAGATAGAAATAGAATTAAATAAATAAATATATATATATATATATATATATATATCTATTTATTTAATTCTATTTCTATATATATATATATATATATATATATATATATATATATATATATATACGCAAATACGCAAACACACATCTCCACACACAAAGACATACAGATGCAGGTACGATTGTCAGAATTTCGTTTCGCACTTTCCGATTCGGCAGGTCACGCGATCCAATCTTCTATGTATTGGGACAGAATGGCTAACCAATGCGTTTCTTCTACGACTGGTTTGAATTAAGTCTGCTGCATAGATACATAAAGTGTGTGCGCGCGCACACACACACACACACACACACACGCACGCATATCGGGTTCAGGGTTTTGGATATAATTCTTTTTTCACTTGTTGTGGGTGTCATCGATTGATGGTCAGTTAACTTGTATTGTAGTCCTAAATCAGTTA